>NC_077228.1:486127575-486212575 GCF_027887165.1 Monodelphis domestica
CTTTCTATGTCTTGCTTGGTTTTAAAGTCTTTCCCCTCCCAAAGGTCTGACATGTATACTATTCTGTGTTTACCCAATTTACTTATGGTTTCCTTCTTTATGTTTAAGTCATTCACCCATTTTGAATTTATCTTGGTGTAGGGTGTGAGGTGTTGATCAATTCCTAGTCTCTCCCACACTGTCTTCCAATTTTCCCAGCAGTTTTTATTGAATAGTGGATTTTTGTCCCAAAAGCTGGGATCTTTGGGTTTATCGTATATTCTCTTGCTGAGGTCACTTGCCCCCAGTCTATTCCACTGATCCTCCTTTCTGTTTCTTAGCCAGTACCAAATTGTTTTGATGACTGCTGCTTTGTAATATAGTTTGAGGTCTGGGACTGCAAGGCCCCCATCATTTGTGTTGATTTTTCATTATTTCCCTGGATATCCTTGATCCTTTGTTATTCCAAATGAATTTTGTTATGGTTTTTTCTAAATCAGTAAAGAAATTTTTTGGGAGTTCAATGGGTATGGCACTAAATAGATAAATAAGTTTGGGTAGATTGTTAATTTTTATTATATTGGCTCATCCTATCCATGAGCAGTTAATGTTTTTCCAATTGCTCAAGTCTAGTTTTAGTTGTGTGGAGAGTGTTTTGTAGTTGTGTTCATATAGTTCCTGTGCTTGTCTCAGGAGATAGATTCCTAGGTATTTTATTTTGTCTAAGGTGATTTTGAATGGGATTTCTCTTCCTAGTGTTGCTTCCCATCTGATTTTAGTTACATTGGTTTTGTTTGTACAAAAACTTTTTAATTTGATGTAGTCAAAATTATTGATTTTACATTTTGTGACTCTTTCTAAGTTTTGCTTGGTTTTAAAGTCTTTCCCTTCCCAAAGGTCTGTGTGACAAGGAAATCACTTTAAAAGACTGATATATATCAATTTAAGGTCGCCATGGAATTCAGCTATGTAATTCCTAAATGAAAACTCAAGTCAGCAGTCAACCTTTTATGGAGTTTAATTACAAACAGGAGGAAGAAAGGTATTTGAGATAGAGAGAGAGAGGGAGAGAGAAAGGGGAGAGAAGGGAATAGGGCTTAAATACTCCTTCTGTTTAGGCTGGGCCAAAAGGCCCAAGCCCTTAGATAGCTGAGGCAAAGAAAAGAGATCAGTCGGGGGCAGCTGGGTTGCTCAGTGGATTGAGAGTCAGGCCTAGAGATGGGAGGTCCTAGGTTCAAATCTGACCTCAGACACTTCCCAGCTGTGTGACCCTGGGCAAGTCACTTGACCCCCATTGCCTAGCCCTTACCACTCTTCTGCCTTGGAGCCAATACACAGTATTGACTCCAAGATGGAAGGTAAGGGTTTATAAAAAAAAAAAGAGAGATCAGTCCCTATCACTCACGTGACCAAAATGGAGAAACAGTCTCAGGGGCCTCCACCTCCAGCTTCCTTCAGAGCAAGCTTCTCAGAGCACAACCTCTCAGAGCAAAACCTCTCCAACCTCCTCCTAGTCCTCAGACCCTGCTATCTTTAAGGAAAACATCCAAGTTCCCTCCCCTCAGTTCTCACATCTACCAATCACTGTCCATGTCTTCCCTGTGCCAATGGTGGCTCTAGCTTAACCCAGGACCTCCCAGAGGTCTGTGGCTTTGCACATGTCTGTTGAAGGTCATATTCTCAAATAATTAAATCTTGATCCTTTGCTACAGCCCTTCCTAAATCCTGTTACCCTGAGTAGGGTGGAGATTGGAATAATTAAATTTTTATCTATGTTGCAGCCCTTTCCACTGTTCAGCAAAAGGTTTCTGTCCTAAAGTAATCTTAGGTAGGGAGGAGAAGGACCCTCCCTACCTAATGTTGGAAATGGGGAAATTTCCAACATTCATAAGTCTAAGAAATTTTAAGGTTTACATCTGACATGTATACTATTCTGTGTTCACCTAATTTACTTATAGTTTCCTTCTTTATGTTCAAGTCATTCACCCATTCTGAATTTATCTTGGTGTAGGGTGTGAGGTGTTGATTCAAACTTAATCTCTCTCATACTGTCTTCCAATTTTCCCAGCAGTTTTTATCAAATAATGGATTTTTGTCCCAAAAGCTGGGGTCTTTGGGTTTGTCATAGACTGTCTTGCTGAGGTCATTTACCCCTAGTCTATTCCACTGATCCTCCTTTCTATCTCTTAGCCAGTACCAAATTGTTTTGATGGCCACTGCTTTATAGTATAGTTTGAGATCTGGGACTGAAAGTCCTCCTTCCTTTGCATTTTTTTTTCATGATTTCCCTGGATATCCTTGATCTTTTGTTCTTCCAATTGAACTTATTTATGTTTTTTTCTAATTCAGTAAAGACTTTTTTGGTAATTCAATGGGTATGGCACTAAATAAGTAAATTAATTTGGGTAGGATTGTCATTTTTATTATGTTAGCTCGTCCCACCCATGAGCAATCAATGTTTTTCCAATTGTTTAGATCTAGTTTTAACTGTGTGGAAAGTGTTTTGTAATTGTGTTCATATAGTTCCTGTGTTTGTCTCGGCAGATAGATTCCCAAGTATTTTATATTGTCTAGGGTGATTTTAAATGGAATTTCTCTTTCTAATTCTTGCTGCTGAAATGGGTTAGAGATATATAGAAATGCTGATGACTTATGCGGGTTTATTTTGTATCCTGCAACTTTGCTAAAGTTGTTGATTATTTCAAGTAACTTTTTGGTTGATTCTCTAGGATTCCTTAAGTAAACCATCATATCATCTGCAAAGGGTGATAGCTTGGTCTCCTCATTGCCAATTTTAATACCTTCAATTTCTTTTTCTTCTCTAATTGCTACTGCTAGCGTTTCTAGTACAATGTTAAATAATAGAGGTGATAATGGGCATCCTTGTTTTACTCCTGATCTTATTGGGAAGGATTCTAGTTTATACCCATTGCAGATGATGTTTGCTGATGGTTTTAGGTATATACTGTTTATTATTTTTAGGAAAGTCCCTTCTATTCCTATGCTTTCTAGTGTTTTCAATAGGAATGGGTGTTATATTTTATCAAAGCCTTTTTCTGCATCTATTGAGATACTCATGTGATTTTTGTCAGTTTGCTTCTTAATATGGTCAATTATGTGGATGGTTTTCCTAATATTGAACCATCCTTGCATTCCTGGTATGAATCCTGCCTGGTCATAGTGGATGACCCTTGTGATGACTTGCTGAAGTCTTTTTGCTAGTATCCTATTTAAGATTTTTGCGTCTATATTCATTAGGGAGATTGGTCTATAGTTTTTTTCTCTGTTTTTGACCTGCCTGGTTTTGGGATCAGTACCATGTTTGTGTTGTAAAATGAATTTGGTAGAACTCCTTCTTGGCTTATTCTGTCAAATAGTTTGTTTAATATTGGGATTAGTTGTTCTTTGAATGTTTTATAGAATTCATTTGTGAATCCATCTGGACCTGGGGATTTTTTCTTAGGGAGTTCTTTGATGGCTTGTTCAATTTCTTTTTCTGATATGGGGTTGTTAAAGTAATTTATTTCTTCCTCTTTTAGTCTAGGCAATTTATATTTTTGTAAGTATTCATCCATATCACCTAGATTGCCATATTTGTTGCCATATAATTGGGCATAGAAGTTTTTAATGATTGCTTTAATTTCCTCTTCATTAGAGGTGAGGTCTCCTTTTTCATCTTGGATACTGTCAATTTGGTTTATTTCTTTTCTTTTTTTAATTAGATTGACTAGTACTTTGTCTATTTTATTTGTTTTTTTCAAAGTACCAGCTTCTATTCTTATTTATTAAATTAATAGTTTTTTGACTTTCAATTTTATTAATTTCTCCTTTGAGTTTTAGGATTTCTAATTTAGTCTTCATCTGAGGATTTTTAATTTGTTTGCTTTCTAATTTTTTAATTTGCATGCCCAATTCATTGACTTCTGCCCTTCTTAATTTGTTAATATATGAACTCAAGGGGGCAGCTGGGTAGCTCAGTGGATTGAGAGCCAGGCCTAGAGATGGGAAGTCCTGGGTTCAAATCTGGCCTCAGACACTTACCAGCTGTGTGACCCTGGGCAAGTCACTTGACCTCCATTGCCTAGCCCTTACCACTCTTCTGCCTTGGAGACAATACACAGTATTGACTCCAAGACGGAAGGTAAGGGTTTAAAAAAAAATATATAAAGATATATATGAACTCAAGCATATAAATTTCTCCCTGAGTACTGCTTTGGCTGCATCCCATAGGTTTTGAAAGGATGTCTCATCATTGTCATTTTCTTCAATGAAGTTATTAATTGTTTCTATGATTTGTTCTTTAACTAACTGGTTTTGGAGAATCATATTGTTTAATTTCCAATTAATTTTTTATTTACCTCTCCATGTTCCCTTACTAATTATTGTTTTCAATGCATTGTGATCTAAGAAAGTTGCATTTATTATTTCTGCTCTTTTGCACTTGTTTGCAATGTTTTTATGCCCTAATACATGGTCAATTTTTGTGAATGTACCATGTGCTGCAGAAAGGAAGGTATATTCCTTTTTGTCCCTATTTATTTTTCTCCACATGTCTACTAACTCTAATTTTTCTAAAATTTCATTCACTTCTCTTATCTCTTTCTTATTTATTTTTTGGTCTGATTTATCTAGTTCAGATAGAGGAAGGTTCAGGTCTCCCACTAGTATAGTTTTTCTATCTATTTCGTCCTTGAGTTCCTCTAGTTTCTCCTTTAGAAATTTGGATGCTATGCCATTTGGTGCATACTTTATCAGGATGTAATTGCCTTCCCTATCTCTTTTAACTAGATTTATTTTTACTTTGGCTTTGTCGGATATCATGATTGCGATTCCTGCCTTCTTTTTGTCAGTTGATGCCCAATAGATTTGGCTCCACCCTGTTACTTTCACCCTATGTGTATCTACCTTCCTCATGTGTGTTTCTTGTAGACAGCATATGGTAGGGTTTTGGATTCTAATCCACTCTGCTATTCGCTTGCGTTTTATGGGTGAGTTCATTCCATTCACATTCAGAATTATGATTACTAGCTGTGTATTTCCCAGCATATTGATTTCTGCTCCTGTTCCTACCTTTTCTTCTTTCACTATTTCCTTCTACACCAATGTTTGCTTTTAAACAGTCCCCCTTGTTCCCACCCTTATTTTACTTTCCTTTCTACCCCCTCCCTTCTTATCCCCCCCTTATTTTCCCTGTAGTCTTTCTAAAATTAACCCCCCGCCCCCTAAGATCAATTATTTTTAACAAAAACAATTACCAGGTCACAATTCAGGATGCAAAATTAGGTCAGCTAATTTCTAATTGGAGAAAAGGTGTGTTTCAACTTAGGAGGGAGATGGAGTAGGGTTTGGACCTTTTGAAATGGGGATGAGTAAGTTTCAGAGTTCTCTTTTCATAAAATGAAAGGGTCCTGATTAATTATACCCATTTGTGCATATGAAACAATTTAAATGTATTATATTTATTAAATTTATTTAATTCAAATTTATATTATCTAGTTCCCAAGGATGAATAACAGCAAAAGAATAAAATGAAGGAGAGTATGTGTGGTCATACAAGATGGAGTCTGTATTCACAAGACAAAAATCTGATTGGGCCTTCTGATTCTCACACTAAACTGCTTTTGTACCTGGACTTTATTTTATCTTCACAGATGCAGAGACCTATCTTAGGATATCTATGGTGGATTCAGAATTAAAGGTTCTAGGTTCCAATCCTGCCCCTGGACTTAACCCCTTCTGATTCAGTTTTCTTGTCTAGAAAATGGATTGGTTGGGACGGGATAACCTCTAAGGTCTTGTCAACTGTTTTTATTGAAAGTTTCAATGTTTCCCCTTCCCCAGAGAACTCACCAGGAGGGAAGCCCCAGACTTACCAGTTTCAGACTAAATAATAGACCTTGAAGAGTTTGGGGACCCAAGTAGCCCAGTCCTTGGTTTGAGTCTTTACTTTTGTATTCATTGTAGTAGATCACTCTCTGATGCCCCAGCTGCTGGCTACAGTCTCTTTCCCAAGCCTGCTTGCAGACTGTCAATGTATGTTTGCTGTACCAAGTTCCCCAAAAGGTATATAAGATCCTCAAGTTCTATTATCCTTTGGAGAATCATCTGTGGTGATCCTCTCAGAGATACTGTCCCCAGAGTCCCAGGGTTCTGAATCTGTTTAGTATCTTGGTGCTTGGTTCTGTGATGCGGTCGATTATTGGACCTATCTCTTTCCTGATTAAAGACTTGGTTTTTGTTGACTACTTTAGAAGTTCTGTGTTATTTCCAAGTGAACAGTCTCTTAAATTCAATTCAATAAAGCATTATTAAATGCCTTTTCCGGGTCATAGACCATGGGCAAGTCACTCTGTGCCCCCAAGTATCTCTTAAATGCTCTACGATTCTGTGAGTTTATGAAACTGATGATGCCCATAGAAGTCTAGTGACTTGCCCAAGGTCACACAAGAAGAAATAGTTAACAGATGAGTTGCCAACTGGCAATAGTGGAAGTCAGTTCTATACTCGAAGTTTACCTCATCAGAGGCAAATGTTAGGATTGTCATGTAAGGAAAGAATTAGGCTTGCTCTGCTTGATCCCAGAAGGCAGAAATAGGAACAATGAGTTGAAGTTTCCAAAATGCTGATTTTGGCTCAACATTAGGAAAAATCTTTCACACTTTCAGTATTTAGAACTGTCAAAAAAATGGAATTTTGGAAGATTATAATTTCACTATCACTGGAATGTTTCCAGTGATAGCTTAGGTGGCAAACTTTCAATCATAACCAGATCTTGGGAATCTAGGCCATCAGAGGTCTAACCTATACCTGAATAAGGATTTTTAATACGATATCCTCATCAAGTGGTCACCTTGACTTTTTTTTAATGCTTTGAAGTGGTGCACTTCACAAAGTGAGTTCAAACACCCAGAATTCAATTATTGAAACTGCGATTTATTAATAAAAGAACAAATAAAGAATCTACCAGCCTTCCCTAGTGGAAGCTGCACCAGACTACACTTTGGAAACAGTTTATATAGGGTTACAAGAAACAAAGCTATTTCCTTTCACATATAGGTTCTTATCTGACAGTCAAACCTTAACACAGGAATGTGAGGTCAGTGATGGGGAGGGAAATCCTCAGATTTATGTGGGGGTTATTATTTAGGGGTTGTTTATCTTCACATGCACTTAGTCACTTAGCCCTAGTCAGCCATATGTTATCTTGCTTCCATCCTGCCCTCTTTGATAGTCTTGAAATTCCTTTGTCTTCCTGCCCTTTCTAATTCTCACCCCCAAGCTAAGTAGAGTCTGGTCTGCTGCCTGCATAAGCAGCTTGACTTCCTGGGGGGAAAGAAGCTGGGTCTGTTCCCTAAAAATGCAGGAAGGGATTGCTCTCCTTAATCTCCTTCAATTTTATTATCTTCCCTTATTGGGACTACTTCATTACCTCCTTTACTTATTCATGAGTCAAATCCTTGACTCATCAGACAGAGGAGAATAATGTGATACAAAGCATTTGGGGAGATCGAGGGAGACAGGAACCCCTGGACCCCAATACCAACATAATATGGAGGCTGAGGGTTCAAACAGAGTCAACAGTCCGATGTTGTCTGAGGGGCACTGGAATTCAAGAAGGAAAAGACAGTTGTGAGCATGGTGAGAAGGGACTGCTCTCTGTGAGGACTCTTTATGGCAGTCTTAAAGGTTGCCCAGGTACGGAGACAGTGGGGGTGGGTTCCAGCCCAAATCCCATGAGGACCTTTCGGTTCTGACCGACCAGTGAGGGTTGAGTTTTGTCAGCTATTTGCTGCCTGTAAATTCTATCCCTGGATCCTTGCCTTACATCTCTAGCCTAAGTCCCCATGACCGGCCTAGTAGCCATCCCTTATCCTCTGGGTCTCTAACAGTTAGGGAAAGATGATTTCTGGAATTAGGAGGTGGGGCATCCCAGCCCATGCTTTGCTCCCTTTGTAGTATAATATCAGGGTCTCTCTGCTATCACGGGGCAACGGTTTCACATCCCCAGGCTGTGCAATGGAATTGTCCTGGTGATTTGCATGACAGTGGCCCTGTGGATGGGCAAGCATAGACAGGGGCTCCCACTAGATACAGAGCCCTAGCTGGAGTTGCACACGAAAGGGCATGTGAGGAATCTATCCACTTACTCCCAAGTAAATCGCACAGATCAAAAAGAATTTAGGGGGCTTTCCCCTCCTGGGTTGGTCTGGCACCAACCACTTCCTTCCCATCCCCTGTCCTACTGACTACCCATCGGTATTGAACTACCTGGAAGGGTAGACTAATTTCCAAAAATCCCAAGAGAACAAGTCCAAGCATAGCCCCATGCTATCACTTCCCCCTCTCCAAATATCTAAGGGTAAAGGGGCAATGGTCTCAGTATTCTATAGCTTCTTCAGAGGTGAGACTGGTTGTATAGCTGTTCCTGCCTATGGTCAGGAGAGAGGTACTGACTGTAGGCAATGTCCAGGGCTTCCGGCTGGAATAGTTGCCTAGGTTACAGTGGCATCTGGGTGACTCCCATGAGTGCTTTTACTGTAGAAGCAACTAGAGAAGTGACAAGGTTACAAATGCAAGGTCCATATATCCCACAGGGAAGTAGCAAAAACTTGAACAGGGAGGGAAAGCCTATGGACACAAGGTCTTTAGGGGCATGTCCTCAGTGAATGCCTGAGTCCTACGTAGGTGGGCACCTGCTTGGAGATCTGAAGGATGTCCAGCGACTGTTTCCCCCGATTGGCAGACAGGTCACAAGGGAGAGAGTCAGCTCCTAAGATAGAAGTGTAGAAACCAGGACTGGGACAAAAACTAGAACACCAGATAGAAACAGAGAACATTGGTACAATAGTAATTGATATTACACATTTGCATTTGGGTATCTTAGCCAACAGACTTCATCTTCAGAAATCATCTTCTGACAGGAATAGATCCCTTTAGGAAATCAGAGTCCTGAGTTGTTTGCAGAGTTGGTATGTGGTGTTTCTGTTAAAGAATATCCTTTTGCAAAGTACACATTAACTATAAATATCTATAAACACTTGAGTAACAATATTTTACAGATGAATTTCTTTACCCCAGATTCTGGGGGAAATTCAAGAAAGCTTTAATCTACTCCAAGCTCAAGATCCAAACTTCAACTGTGGTAAATTAAGGCTACAAATACAAGCCATCTATTAATAAACTTCACCTACTTTTCAAAGTATGTTCCCTAACAATTTAAGAATTTTCAATTTTTAACTTACTAGGTTGTTTGGGGAAATGGAAACTTTAATTTTACAATTTGCATTATGTGCTGATTATGGGAATTTGTCACAAAAGAAAAGGCAGACAGGGAAAATATTTCCTCATGTCCGAAAGGACACATATTGAGGGCTTCACATACAGGCCAAAACTATCACTGGCTCTGACATCATTGACTCAAGGATTAACAGCCTAGATGGTCAGAAAAGATCTATTCCCAGGTGAGCCCAGAATATGCCTCTGTAACCATCCCAGGACATTCTCCATCCTTTGTGTACTTTGTCACCATTAGATCCCAGAAGCCTTCTTTTTCCTTAAAAGACAAATCTCACCCATTTCAGCTGAGAGAAATTCTTCTTATCAGCAGTCCAGAAACAAATTTCCACACCCTCAAACAAGCTTTTCATATCCCTACAAGGCTGATCACTCAATTATTCTTATGTATTTTGGCAATAATTTACATTTCACACTTTAGTCACAAAACCTGAAATAAAGAACATGAGTGCTGAATTGAGTAGCTCCATAGTCATATAAATCAGGGCTGTATCATCTCCTGGACCTAGTCCATCTGAAAGACTAAGACAAGGCCATACAGGAATCACGTCAGGGTAACTGTCTAGAGAAATTATAGAATCATTTGTGATTTTCCAACAACACATACATTAATTTTAGAAATTATCCCTAGGTCAGGGATCCAATTATAAGAGTAGAACATCTATCTGTTCTCTTTCACCTCCCTATGTATCTCCTTCTCCCTCTCTCTTTCTTCTGAATTCAAATCCAACATACCTTTACCTCCCCACCTTATCTGACTTGCTTCAGTCAAACAAACATTCTGTTGATATCACTCCAATTGTTAAGCGGTAATCCAAAAGAATTTTGATTTAAAGCATTACATCATTGAACCACTGCATCTTTAGCATGGTGCTCATCAATTATAAATTTCAGTTCATAATACAAATTGGCAAACTGAGATAATCACTGAGTATTGAACAAAATCTATGGTACAGTCAGGTTTACAATATTAAAGCACATATTTTAGCAGCAACTCACATAACAATCGTACAATTCTAAGCAAGAATTTTTCACATATGTGCCATTTTTAATGTCCTACCTGCTTCTTAGCTACTGTTTGCAACATATATCTTTATACAGATCAAAATGTAATCAAAATGGGGGCAGCTGGGTAGCTAAGTGGATTGAGAGCTAGGCCTAGAGATAGGAGGTCCTAGGTTCAAATCTGGCCTCAGACACTTCCCAGCTGTGTGACCCTGGGAAAGTCACTTGACCCCCATTGCCTAGCCCTTACCACTCTTCTGCCTTGGAGCCAATATTGGCCCCAAGACGGAAGGTAAGGGTTTAAAAAAAAATGTAATCAAAATATCAATCAACATATTCCCAAAGTTCGTGTGAGGTAACTTATCAATTACATTTCACTCAACTCATTTTATCATTCTGGACATGGAATGTTTGGATTAAGATTTCACAGCTTCAAACAAGTTACTTGGTTAGACAGGGCTGGCAATGTTTGCTTGCTTGAGCACCTTAAAACCTCCGAAGTATGCAATTAAAATATACTCCTCTTTAAGTTCTATCACACAGTGGTTCTCAACTCTTTGAGGTCCCTAAGTATCAGTGTGGAACAATTATAGCACTTCTTTCTCCCTCCTGTGTGCAAGGAAGGGGTTAATAGCTTCTGAGCAATTTATCCTAAGGTAGCTTGGCTTGATTTAGATTTTATTACTTAGCAACCTTGTCCCATCCTTCTTTAAGAAGTGAGCTTACTACAAATTAAAATTTTGAATGTATCCAACCCCCTTCATAATAGTTTACTCTCAATGGATTTTAGTTTGAGCAATCATGCAGTGTGTAACCAAACTGAAGTTCAAAGCATTTACCTGTACTCCTCTCAAACCTCTGTCTAAAGTAGACTAGAACATCCAGTTTAGTTTTCTTTTAGCTCAAAACATTGCTACATACCAGATTAAATTCCATCAACATTATTCCAATTTATAATTTGTTGTATCTATTTCACACTAGAATTCATAGTATCAATTAGTATTTCTATCCATTAGTCTTATTTCTTGTGACTTCTCTTTACCATTATTTTAAGTAGAGGAAAGGTACTGTTCTGAATTGTATTTAATCCTCATGACAAGTCCTTCTTGATTTTAGGGCTGGTCTAATTTGTCTTGTTAAGCACATACAGTTTGCATATCATATACCCTTAACCTTTTTAGGTGGAAAACTTAACTCTCTTCATAGTACAAATGCATATATGTTCATCTCTAGATGAAAAATTCCTTCCTATACATTGTGCTACTTAATTATCAAGGAACAAAATGATTTTTTTTAAATGCTTACCTTCTCTTGGAATCCATACTAAGTATTAGTTCCAAGACAAGCCACTTGACCAGTGTTACCCAGCATCTGAGCTCAAATTTGAACCCAGGACCTCTCGTCTCTAGGCTTGGATCTCTATCCACTGAGCTGCCTTCAAAGTGATTTTTCTAATGCAGATTTGACCATGCTAACTTCTTTCTCAGTGAGACCTAATGGATCCCTGTTACCTCTGGGATAAACCATAAACTCTGCTGTTTGACATTTAAAGCACTTCAAAACCTGTCCCCTTCCTAGCATTTCAGTCTTTTCACACTCCTCTCCCTTCCTTGAACTCTACAATTGTGAGATTTAAAATGGTTGAGGTCTTAAACTGTAGTGATTAAAATAGTGGAAGATATAAATTGTGATAGATATAAGAGAGGGTGAGTAAATTTGGCTGCAGAAATATGTTTCACTACAGTGTCTTGGGTTTTAAAATCAAATATAAGGTGGTCACCAGGGAAATATTCCCAATTATTCAAATACACAAGTCAATTGGGTTTTATAGAGATTTTAATTAACAATACAATGAGTAATCAAAGAAAGAGAGAGAGAGTAAGAAAGGAATAAGTATGAAGGGCCTAAGCCAATATGAATGAGATCCTCCAGAATGAGAATCAGAAATTGAGATCCTGAATGAGATCCAAGCTCTTATTTTTAAGGGCAAAAATTTCCTCTGTCACCTCCCCTAAGTCCTTACATCTACCAATCACTGTAGATGTTTCTAAAGGACCGCCCATTTTGAATTCACAGCTGAGTAGTTTTAATCTCTTTAGTAAGTCAGAAAAAAATGCTGCTGTGTCGACAAATTTCATTAAGAAAAAACCTCTGAATAAGTTATCACCCTTTTAGGTTTAAGTAGTTTACAAGTTGCCCCACCTATATGGGTACCTAGCATCCCATTGTATCAATTTTAAAAACAGGCATGACTCAAAGAACTTCCTGTCCTTTCCATAAGCATGGGTCAAAGCACTTTTCATTGTTCTCAAGAAGCTCTATGTCCTAAAGCAGTCCTAAGTAGGGTGGAGTAGGGATATTCCCAAGGCAAGGAGTTTTCACATTCAAGTAGAATTCTCACTATCTGCTAGGGAATTTTTTTTAAGTAGAAGATTCCCCAATGGGGAAATTTCCAACATTCATAAGTCTGAGAAATTTTAAGGTTTACACAATGCAGCTACAGGTGGCTGCTTGCTGTTCCTCTCAGAAGACATTCTATCTCTTGTCTTCATATCTTTGCCCTGCCTGGCCCTGATGCCTGGAAAAGATCTGCTCCCTCACCTGTGCCTCTTAGCTTCCTTGAAGACTCGTTAACCCTGCCTTCTGTTGGGAGGCTTTTCCAAGTCCCACAACCTAGTAAGACTTTCCAATTTCAGATGATCTTCATACACTGTATATATTTTGAATCTGCCTAGTTATTGCCCTATTATATTCCTTACAGAATTTATTCTTCTTGAGGACAAGGACTGTTTTTTCCCCCCTTTCTTTGTATCTCTAGGACTCAGCACAGTGCCTGGCACATAGAAGTGCTTAATTAACATTTGTTGAATGATTAATATTTTAGGAAAAATATTGATATAGTAGATAGTATTCAGAGGAAGACAGTTTGGGGGAGCTCTTTAGTAGGCTTTTACTGACTGATGGACATAAGGGAAAAGCACGAACAGATTGGCATAAATCCACCGTGGCAGCCTGCTCTGAGCCCCTGCTCTCCTGGGACCAGTATATAAAGTAGGAATAAAGATCAAGGAAAAGTTAACTTCATTATGAGGGCAATTCCTCAGTTTCTACATTTTTATTTGCCAGGTGACTGTTTCATTTAATTATTGCACTTAATCCTGCAAATATATAAACAAGTATTCTGGTATAACTGAATTAAAATGGAAAAGGTTTGAATAATTTATCACAAGATTATAAACAAAAATGGATGTTACATGTTGCTGAGATGTGGTAATCCAGTTGCTGTGAGTACAATTAATACTGTGCTCATGCCTTTAAGTCAGAAAAGTAATATCCAATAACAGAAAGGTTACATAAAGCAGCGTAAGCATGATGAGAGATCTAGTAAAGAGCAGTGAACAAGTTTTGATGCCCAGAAAAGGAAAACGTGTGGACAAATTCTTTTTAGAGTATTAACATCTGTTTCGTAAGTAGATAGTACATAAAATTGTTAGTATTTTTCAGGGATAATGACAGGGACTGGTTCTGGGATTTCATCGGCATATAGAACGCCTGGATAAGACAACTAGTTTCAAATTTGGAATTATTTTCAAAAAGAAAAGACTAAAAATATATATATATAAATTTATATCAAAGGATTAACCTAAAACTAAGAGAGCACTGTTCTCCTTTGTCAGTAAACTCCAGTGGCCACCTATCAAGAAGCAAATATAAGCTCCTCTGTCTGTCATTTAGAGTCTTTTAAAATCTGACCCTAACCTACATTTCCAGTATATGACACATTACACCCCTTCAGCGAGAGGAAAATCTAGCTAAACTGGCTTTCTTGTATGACACTCATACAAGACATTCTATTTCCCATCTCCCTGCCCCTTGCATTAGCTGCCCCCCATATGCCTCAACCTCTTCAGAATCTCTAATTTCTTTCAAAGCTCATTTCAAATGTCATCTTCTACAAGAAGCTTTTCCTTTTTTTTTTTTAATAATCCAAATCTTCTGCCTTAGAGTCATTACTAAGTATTGGTTCCAAGGCAGAAGAACAGTAAGAGCTAGTCAATTTGGGGTTAAGTGACTTGCCCAGGGTCATACATCTAGGAAGTATCTGAGGTCACATTTGAACTCATGTCCTCTACATCTCCAGGCATGGCTCTCTATGCATTTGGATGGCACAGTTAAGTGTTTCAAGGAAGCCTTTCCTGATCCCCCCAAATGCCAGTTTGCTTTGTGTCTATTTTAAACATAACTACTCATACCCATATTGTCTTGCCTAGCTAGACTGTTATCTTCTTGAGGTCAGTAATTGTTTCTCTTTTCTTTTAATATCTCCTGCCCAGGGGGCAGCTGGGTATCTCAGTGGATTGAGAGCCAGGCCTAGAGAGGGGAAGTCCTGGGTTCAAATCTGGATCAGACACTTCCTAGCTGTGTGACCCTGGGCAAGTCACTTAATCCCCATTGCCTAGCACTCTTCTGCCTTGGAACCAATAGCCAGTATTGATTCCAAGATGGAAGGTAAGGGGTTAAATAAATAAATAAATCTCCTGCCCAATTCCTGACACATACTAGACACTCAAAAAATACTTGTTGATTGATTGATTGAATATGTATATTAAATCCTACTTGATAATACATATCTGGATAAGTTAAACAAATACATCTCAGTAGGAGATTTGATTTCCTTAAATGTTAGCTAAACAATCTAATAGGATTTGTGATGGATCAACAAACTTCAGGTGGATAATTGAACTTTTAAAAATAGGCAAAACAAAATCCATGTATCAAGAACCTACTATGTGCTAAATTTGAAGGTTCCATAGCTAACATTGAAATGGTCCCTGCTCTCAAGACATTTAACTGGAAGGATGCGACATGTAGATTGTATAAGTGGAATTTTGAACCCTTGGACTTCATCCCCTAGAAGTCCTTCAGTATTCCCAGGATTCCTCTCCTCTCTCCACCACTTTGCCGTGTCATGTTTGTATTTAAGTTTTCTGTAACCCTTCCCTCAGGCTCTTTTTCTCAGCTTAAGTGAGTTAGCTCCCTTTTAACTCTAGTTTTTAAAAATTTTAATAAATCTTATAAATATAATACTTGAGTTATTGTATATTAATTTTAATTCTCACAAGTTGCAAAGTAACATCAAGGGGGATATAAACCTAATTTTTTTCATAATTAGTACCCAGGATATTAGAACATAATGAAAACAGATCATTATTTTAAAACAAACTGTGAAAGGTCCCAAACTTCAGTCCTGATTGATTTTTTTTTTTATTATACCATGTGTTCTTTGGGCGTGAGGTTAAGAGATGTGGTGTAGTAGAAAGGATCCTCACTTAGGAACCAGATAACCCTAGATCTAGCTCTGCTCTACCAACCATCTTTGTGGTCTTGGGCAAATTATTTAACCTTTGGTTACTAGTTTCCTCCTCACTCCAAAAACTTTGTCTGATAGCCCTCTCTGTGGTTTGCTTTCTTCTCTACTGTTACACCTGGACTTTCTTCTTTACAAGTTACCTTCTATACTTATTTTTGTTTTCCAAAAGGGACTAAAAAAGTCCCCATCAATGGCACTAAATGCCCAAATGGTGGGAGTCATACTTAACTACTGTAGAAGAAAATTGACACCAGTCACTCTTTTTTTCTTCTATGGATTCAGGAATACCACATACAGTTCTCTGGCTTTCGTATTACCTCTTTGATCTTTTCTTGATCTCCTTTATTGGCTTGTTAACGTCTTCCTGCCCTCTTACATCAGCATCTCTTCAAAGTTCTGGCTTTGCACCTTTTTTCTAAATTCCCACCATTCCTCTTTTGCCTTTACAGCCTTATTTGCTCCCATAGCTTCGATCAGTCTCTGTGCAGATGACTCCTTCATCTTAACTCCAATGACAATATTTTTTTTTACACTGGTATCTTCAGTGGCATAGGACAAATGTCCTCTTTAGCCTTTTAAATTCAATATTTCCAATGCCAAATTTGTGACCTCCTTCTGACTCGATTATTTCTGTACGTACAGCACAGCTCTATTTGAAATGTTGGCATTACTTTTGCCTTTCTTCTATCTCTCATGTCTCACATGAATCAATTACTTCTGGCAACACTCAGAAAATCCTCTATTTGGTATTCCAACCCCTTCAGGAGCTGCCCCTTCCTACCTTGACAGTCTTCTTGTACCTTATTCTCTCCTGTGTACACTTTGATCCAGTGGCACCAGCCTCCTTGTTGCTCCTCAAATAGGACACTCCAGACTCCAGGTCTTTCCATTCATTGTTGATTATTCCCAGTTTATCCTGTATGTACTGTGTTTGTTCATAATTGTTTACATATTGGAAATTCCATTAGATGGTGAGCTCCTGGAGAGTGAGAAACGTTCTTGGTCTTCACGTATACCCAGTGCTTGGCAGATGGCAAGTTGTTGTTACTGTTCAGTTGTGTCTAACTCTTCATGGTCCCAATTAGGGTTTTCTTGGCAAGATCCTGAAATGGTTTGCCATTTCCTACCCCCGGTCATTTAAACTGAGAGAAGACGGTTAAGTGACTTGCCCAATACCTGAATTTGGGCAAATGAGGCTTCCTGACTTTAGACCCAATACACTAACCACTGTACCACTTAGCTGCGGAGCAGGAGTTTAATAAATGCTAATTGACCAGAATCTTTCTCTGCTGGGAAGAGACATGAAGTCGTGGGCTTTGGCAGGGTGGAATGGCTCCCTTTTGATTTGGGGGCTTGAGCCTAGCAGGGGTCATGGTTCATATTTCAGTTTGAGGATCCTGCAACCCATCCTATGAGGGAATGGATATGCCAGAGAAGACACGAGCTGTGACATCTATAGGAGTCCAGATGCTGTGGGGGGTAGAGGTGCATCCCTGGGATTCGGGAAAGATACCTTTTGCAAGGATGCAAGACTCCAAAACTTAACTTAAAAGGAGAGAGAGAGATTTATTAGTAATGTCGAATTTTTGGCCAGCAAGACAGCATGAGTGGAGCAACCAGGGGTACACCGCTACACCCCACAACACAGGCATATACTAATCTTCATAATATTTTAGGGCTGCTCAAAAAGCTGACTCTGATATTTCTAAGGATTGGTTTCTGTAACCTTGAATTAAGTTAAATCTTAACCTTAGTAGATTCCTAACCCATCCTGGAGGACTGACCAGCTATCTCAGTCTCCTCTATTTGCCAATAACAATCAATTAACATCTGTATCAAACAAGCTTGGGCCATATGAACTCCTGATCTTGGAGTGAGATATACCAAGGGTCTTAGGGTCTGGTGATACATAATGTTAATGTATTAGACCACTTGTTTGATTATCATTCTCCCTTCCCCCTTGACTGTTGTTACCCCAATAAAAACACAGGTATGTTGGGCTAAGAGTTAATTAATCTCCATTCCACCTGTCTGAATACTTCATGTCGGAACTTTCTTTGTCTTTGTGTCTTTCTTCTCACCTTTGCTCTCCTTCCCTTAGACTTTAACCCGTCACCCATTTTTCTCTCAGTCCCTGGTCCCCCTTTCTGAGTGTTCTATGCACTAGGAACTTAAAAAATTTTTTTAAATTTATTTTTATTTTTTTCCCATTTGAATAAGTTTATTTAGCCAATTTAGAACATTATTCCTTGGTTACAATAATCACATTATTTCCCTTCCTCCCCTCCACCCACTCAAAGTGTCTGGGTCCAGATTTGAACCCAGGACCTTCCCTTGCTAGGCTTGGCTCTCAATCCACTGAGCTACCCAGCTGCTCCGTGCACTAGGAACTTTTGTGAAGTTGGTGGATAGCTTCAACATCTGACTTCTGTCAACATGGAATCTAGAAACCCCAAACTTGTAGCTTAGTAAGATCTGATGAACCCCAAGTTTTAGGACTAGCTCATAAATTGGAGACCCCAAAGCTCATCCTTGTTCCCTATTCCCATGAGAATTCACCCTGAGGGGAATCTCAGGCTAGCAGTTTCAGACTGAATAATGGACCCTAAGGTAAATGACAACTCCAGTCAGGTGGGTCCAAGCCCAAGCCAAGTGGCTGGCTCTTTAGTGCAGTAGGCATCGGGTCAGTCTTGTAAGTTGAAGGTCCTGAATTCTATCCTGGAAAGGAGGGTGTGATGCAAAGGGAGAGGATTCTGGAGATAAGAAGAGTGACTTGGTTTGGGTTAGCGTCCACCTCAAGTGGAAGGAGTTTCTGATCTTGCCTCAAACATACCATAATACAATAATAACAACAATAATTTCCTAGGATTCTTTAGTGTATTTATCATACCCTGTAGCTATCTAACATGCATCTATTCACCTCATAGATTGTAAATTCCTCCTGGAGTCTGATTAATGGACGTTGTCTCCCTTAAAGTCTAGCTTGGTGCTTAGCCCTTGAAAGCCCTCAAACATCCTGCCTCCAATTCCTTCTCCCACGGTTGAGTGGGATTCCCAGAGTTTGGCCAGCTCAGGGGATCACGGGTAATTTTCTAATGCCCCTACTGATACACTTACCCCAAGATTATCTATGAAATTCTTTCCCAAGCATTCAAGGCTGGCTTATATTTCTCTCCATAGCACTTAAAACAGGTCCTGATAAGCACTTAATAAATATCCTGAATGAATGAATAAATATTCATTTCTTGCATCTTGTTGTTCAGTCATCTCTAACTCTTCATGATGCCATGGACCATAGCTCCCTATGGACATTTCTTGGCAAGGATACTGGAATGGTTCAACATTTCCTTTTCCAGTGGATTCTTTTGTCAGGCACTCAGAGAGCAAGTGACTTGCCCAAGATTATACAGCCAGGAAATGTCTGAGGCTGAATTTGAACTCAAGTCTTCTTGAGATGCCAAGCTGCCCCCTTTTTTACATCTAAGATGGTGATAACAACATTTTATTTTCTCAAGGGTTTATCATGAGGGAAGTGTTTTATAAGGCTTGAAGTACTAAATAAATTTAAGCTATCACTAACAATCCCATGAGACGACCATACCTAACACCAGTGGTTAATGCTTGGTCATATTTATTCCTGGGAACAAAGGGTCTGAGGTGCTCACCCTGACCTTCCAAGAGCTCTGGGCTCCTAAACAGGCTAGATTGAGTCCTGGATAATCTGCCTCCAAGAAAAGTAGGATTAAGCTCTTTCTCACCATCTTTGGTTCTCTATGTCTCCATCATGGTGCCCCAGGGAAAATCATTGAAAGCTTAAATAGGATGTATGTCTAAGATGTCCCCAGAGGGGGTAGAAAGCTATACTCAGTGGACAGGATTTATTTTTCTAACACAAAAGAAATGCTTAAAATATAAAAGATTCAAAAGTGTGCATCGTTAAAGGCTTAAAACATGATACAGTAACCCATAATTCCTATTATATTCTCCCAAGAGGACTATACTTAAAACAATAAAACATTTAGTGGAACTACTGACTAGACAGGGTAACTAGGTGGTTCAGTGGTTACAGTGCCAGGCCTGGAGTCAAGAAGACCTGAGTTCAGATCTTACTTTAGATACTAGCTGTGTGACCCTGGACAAGTCACTTAACCATTGTTTTCTGATCTGTAAAATGAGCTAGAGAAAGAAATGACAATCCACTCCACTGTCTTTGCCAAGAAAATCCCAAAAGGGGTAGCAAGGAGTCAGATATGTTTGAAAAATGACTAAATAACATTGACTAGATATCTGATTTTTGTTTCATTTCTGGCCTGTCTGAATAACTCATGTCTTCTGCCCAGGCAGATTAGGGACTGGGTTCATAATCCCTTTCCATTTTCTTCATCTTTTTTGAGAATGATTCAGGTACAAAAGCTTCTTCCTGTTCCTAGTGAGACTTCACCAAAGGGCCTAGGGGTTTCCAACTTCTCAAATCAATCCAGTTTCTCCAAGGCTAGAAACATCTCTCTTAGAATCTCTGTTCAATTACCTATTCTTAGGTAAAGAATGGAGGCAAAAGAAGCAGTCAAGGGCTTGAGGCCCAGGCTTGGTCTTCCTCAGGTAATACACATTAGAAGGAAGATAGAGGAGAAGAGCCCTTTCTCTACTCTGATACCCCCATATAGGAGAGAAACAGAGGGAAGGAGACAGAGGAGAAGGAGAAGGAGGAGGAAAAGGAGAAGGAGGAGAAGGAGAAAGAGGAAGGAAAAGGAGAAGGAGAAAGAGGAAGGAAAAGGAGGAGAAGAAGAAAGAGAAGGAGGAAAAGGAGAAGGAGGAGGAGAAAGAGGAAGGAAAAGGAGAAGAAGGGGAAAGAGAAGGAGGAGAAGGAAGAGAAGAAGGAAAGAAAAGGAGGAGGAGGAGAGGGAGGATGGAAAAGGAGGAGGAGGAGAAAGAGGAAGGAAAAGGGGAAGAAGGAGAAAGAGAAGGAGGAGAAGGATAAAGAAGAAGGAAAAGGAGAAGAAGGAGAAGGAGAAAGAGAAGGAGTAGAAGGAGGAAGAGAAGGAGGAGAAGGAGGAAGGAAAAGGGGAAGAAGGAGGAGGAGGAGAAGGAGAAAGAGGAAGGAAAAGGAGAAGGAGAAGGAGGAAGGAAAAGGAGAAGGAGAGGAGAAGCAGGATAAGGAGAGGAAAGATACAAAATACATACCTTGGAGAGAGAGAGAAGAGAGCAAGAGAAGTTGTCCAGAATGCAATGCAAAGACAGGGCAAGACAATAAACATCCATTATAGACCTACCATATGCCAGACAATGTACTACATACTGGAGACAAAAATAAGAAAAAGAAAGTCTTTTTTTTATTAGTGGAGTTAGAACCTGATTGAAATCTGGTGGGAAATGAAGATCTGGCTGGAAATTTGAGCCCCCTTTAAGGGGAGTCTTTGAGGCAAGTTTTTTGCTCTTCCTTTTAGCCACACCATCTAAGGAAGAGAAGCAAAAGAGGGTGCTGAGGTCCAAGCTGACTTGAAATCAAGCAGAGCAGCTGGTTGTTTCCCCCCTTCAAAATCTATGGAGAGGTCATCTTTTCCCTGGCTCAGTGGCTAATCCTCTTTGACATAAACACTCCTTGCCTCTGGCATTTGAGCTGAGCAGCCTATAAGGAGATTGCTTCATCACCCCAGAAAACCAAGTCTTTTGGTACTGAGTCAGCACACATGAGCCACCAGAAGCATCCCAAGAGAACTCAGCTAACCTCCCCACACATGTGCCACACATAGGATAGCATCTCATACATTTGCTAGACAATGTTTCTTTATGTGTAATTTTTAAAAACTTTATTATCTCCTAAACAATGACAATAACAAGAGAATTATTTTGAACAACCATGACTGGAGTTATGTCTGTTTATTGTATATCTTACTGAGCTGTATAGAAGTAAGAGAATTGTTGGAGCATAGTCCTAGACTAACCATGGAGAAAGGAAGCCCCCAATTCAAGTCTTACCCCTGGTATAAACTGACTGTATTATTCTGGACAAGTCACTGAGCTCCACAGTGACCCAGGCAAATCTTTAAGACTATAAGTGTATGGGCAGCTAGATGTCACAGTCGATAGAGCACCAGGACTGGACTTGGTAGTTTTAATTTAATAATAATAATAAATGAATTTAAATCTTGACTCAGACACTTCCTAGCTTTGTGACCCTGGGCAAGTCACTTAACTCCAGTTATCTAACCCTTACCCCTCACTCTTCTGCCTTAGAATTGATATCGATCTCCTTATAGGTTGCTTGGCTCAAATGCCAGAGGCAAGGAGTGTATATATTGAGGATTAGCCACTGATTCAGGAAAAAGATAACTTCTAAGTAGACTTTGAAGGGAGAGAGAATTGATATCGATTCTAAGGCAGAAGGTAAGGGTTATAAAACAAAAAACAAAAAGCTATAGGTCCATGTTAGTGAACCTATGGCATACATGCTGGAGGGGGTTGCTCTATTCCTCCTCTCTGCTGACCCTGAGGACATTTTTTAAATCACCTGCTCCTCTGCCCAGCAGCCCAATGGGAGTGCTTCCTTCCTCCCCTATCTGTGGTAAGGGAGTGGCTCATGAGTGTCATGAGAGTGCAGTTTGGGCACTTGGTCTTGAAAAGGTTCGCCATCACTGCTATAGGTAGTAGAGTAGATGCTGATCTATATTGGCACAAGGATTGTCCTCATTGAAAGTCCTCTACACTAACAAAGTCAGATCTACTCTCCATCCAACCCCTTCCCAACCCTCACCTTCCAAAAGAGATATCAACTTAATGGCCTTTCCAGATAGTGTTTGATTTTGCTTGGGAGGTGAGGCTCAGGGATAGTCATGTGTCTAAATAAGTTCCCAGATTAATTATTCCTTCTAATACTGACTCCCATCATCAATTCTTTCTTGTCTTGATTATTCTGTACTCAGAAAAAAATTAATAAGGGCTAATGGTTAAAACCTGCACTTTGTTTTCCAAAGGAAGAGAGGCAAATGTATCCTGAAATAATGCCACCATTTCCAGAGGAAGATATCATCTTGGTTGACTAAACACATTCTCTTTGGGGTTCAGCATGAATGTGTAATAGATGCGTCTCCGATAAGAAAGCGGTAATTTCAGCTCAGTTATATAAACAGGAAGGTCAGTGGGGAATTATCCTGAAGAGTATAAAATGTGCCAAGAGCTTTTAGTGTGGCTCATTGCTCTGCCTGCTCTCCATTGCAGTCAGGTACGTATGCATGCAGAAAAGCGCTCTTCTGTAATATAGCTCTTGTACTCTTACTTGCTTTGAGTGTGCGTCTTGTTCCCTTGTAATTTTTAACCTTTTTGCAATTGGAATCTGCTAGCTTGGGAGAAGAAGGTGAAAATGTGGGTTTGCAGACTTACAAATTTGTGGGTTTGGTGGAGAAAAGTGCCCCGATTCATTTGGGAGGGTGGTCAGCTGACCTATGAAATGATGAATGACCCCGGATGGTGATGGTGACAGTTTTCTTTCCTCATTTTCACTTCGGTTAGGTTTTTTAAAAACAAATTAAATCTGTGGTATCAGATGAATAACTGTCAGAATTCCATGATTTGTGGTTATTTGGATCAAAATATGAATTATAATGATAGGTGTTCCTATCATTCTATTCTGCGTACCTAAACCCTTATGAAATTTTGTGATATATGATGTCATTAGTGGACATTTATGAAGTACCATACATATGCAAATGGCTGGGTAAAATGAGAATGTCAAATTGGGCATCTAGGTGACCAGTGGACAGAGCAGTGGGCTTGGAATCAGAAAGACCTATCTTCCTGAGTTCAAATCTGGTCTCAGACACTTAGGAGCTGGGTGACCCTGAGTAAGTCACTTAACTCTGTTTACCTCAGTTTCCTCATCTGTAAGATGACCTGGAGAAGGAAATGGCAAACCATTCCAGTGTCTCTGCCAAGAAAATTCCACATGGGGACCACTAAGAACTGGACATAATTGAAATGACTGAGCAAAACAACAAATTTCAAATAATGAAAATTGGAGAAAGATGGCAATACAAGATAGGCAATAAATTTTTAAAAAGAATATTTGAGAATATCACTCAAAAAGAAATAACCAATTTCTTCAATTCAGTGACCTTGTTGAACTAGAATTTTTTTAAAAATGGCCTCTGTATAACAAGGTCTGTGTCCCTTTACTGCTTCTATGACCATGTGCCAGAGGTTAACATTTGAACCCAGATCTTCCTGACTATGAGAATGGTCCTCTTTTCACTCACCTCTTATTTGATAGAGAATAAGAATGATACTCCATGTTAAAAAGGACATCCTTATTTTCTGCCTTAGAATTGACACTAAATATTAATTTCAAGGCAGAAAAATGGGCTAGGCAGTTGGGATTAAATGACCTGCCCAAGATCACACAGCCAGAAGTGTCTGAGGTCAGATTTGGAACCAGGACCTCCTTTCTCTATGGGCTTGGCTCTCTTTCCACTGAGCAATAGTCCATATTTATATGGTGCTTTAAGGTTAACAAAATGCTTTCCTTGCAACAATCCTGTGACATGATGTGCTACTATCCCCATATTACAAATGGGGAAACTGGACTCCAGATAGTTTGCATGATTGATGGTGGACATATCTAGTTAGTATCAGAGTTTGTATTCAAACCTATGTCACCTGCTTCTGAGTCCATCTTATTTTTCCTGTGATGAGATTTAGAAGAGACTTTCAGAGACCATCTAGTTCCATCTCCCCATTTTATAGATGAGGACATTGAGTACCAGCAAAGTTCAGTGATTTATCCAAGGTCATATGACTACTAAATATCAGAGATATAGCATCCCAACTCCCAGGTCACTTCTCTTTCCACTACACCATAATGAAGCAGCCCTATCAAAAAGTTGGGGGAAGTTTGCTCTGGAATGAATTTTAAGGCTCTTTCTCCCCTTCCAATCATTATGTTAGCCAGCATTTATTAAGTACCAAATTCCATGCCAAGCACTCTACTAGGCACTGGGGATACACAGACAAAAAGAGAAACGGTCCATGCTCTCAGGATGATTTTATATCGTGTAAATCCAGCTCGTTTGCCCATATCCTTTACCCTTCCCGCAGGATTATGGAAAGATGTGTTATGTTTGGGAAGAATTATGGCTGAGTGCTGGAGAATAAAGACTTGTTATATTATTTGAACAGATCAACACCTGAGTTAATAAATTGTCTGGGGCCCGAGGCATTCTGGTGAAATTAATTTTCTGGTTAGTGGAGAGATTATGGGAAAATTCCTTTTGTTGACTGACCGATCTTGCTGGAAAATCTTGTTTTCCAGTGGTTTGCCATTTGCTACTCCAGGTGAGGACAGCTGGGAGGCACAGTAGACAGAGTGCTGGGCAGCTTAGAGTCAGGAAGAGTCATCTTCTTGAGTTCACCTCTGATGCCTAGGCACTTGCTATCTGTGTGACCCTGAGCAGGTCATTTAACCCTCTTTGCTCAGTTTCCTCATCTGTAAAATGAGCTAGAGAAGAAAATGGTGAACCACTCCAGTATCTTTGCAAGAAAACCCCAAATGGGGTCAAGAAGAATCAGATGTGGCTGGACAACAGTGTGTAAATAGGCTTAAAAGGTGGGATGGAGAATAGAGATTGAAGAGCTTTAAATGCCAAACCAAGTAATTTATTTTTGATCTTAATGGTGAATCTTTCTGTCAATGCAGCGAGCTTCTGTATATAGCTGACAATCCATGTAATGGGTTCATTTTATCAATCTTGTCTTGGCCTTTAGCATGACTGCTACTTTCCTGATGTCTCTACTTTTTGGCCTTGCATTTGGACAAACAATGTCTCTTTGTGTTCCCACTGGATACACCATGCACATTGAAAGGAGAGAGTGTGCCTACTGCCTTACCATCAATACCACCATCTGTGCTGGATACTGCATGACTCGGGTATGCTGGAATTTTTATTATTATTATTATTTTAATCCTTACCTTCCATCTTAGAATCAGTACTGTGCATTGGTTCTAAGGCAGAAGAGCAGTAAGGGCTAGGCAATGGGAGTCAAGTGACTTGCCCAGGGTCACACAACTAGGAAATGTCTCAGGTCAAATTTGAACCCAGGACCTCCTGTTTCTGAGCCTGGCTCTCAGTCCCACTGAGCCACCCAGCCCTCTGAGTGGACTGCTTTTAGAGAGAAAAAAGGAACCAAAGCTCTATCATATTATCGTTTTTACCTATGTTACATTTTAGTAGAAACCAACACCTTTTCAGAATTCATTCTAGTTTGGAAGGGGGCTTAGGGGAAAGAAATGCTTTCAGGAGATGCCTAAAAGGAGATGTACATGTGGCTGTTGGTGATCATAGTTCAGTACAATAATGGGAACATTTTTATTTTAAAAAAATTTATTTAATTAATTTAGAATATTTTTCCATTCTTTCCCTGCCCTCCCCCCATAGTGGACAAGCAATTCCTCTGAATTTTACATGTATTAATGATCAAGACAATAGGTGCATTTTTTAAACCCTTACCTTCCCTCTTGGAGTCAATACTGTGTATTGGTTCCAAGGCAGAAGAGTGGCAAGGGCTAGGCAATGAGGGTTAAATGACTTGCCCAGGGTCACACAGCTGGTAAGTGTCTGAGACCAGATTTGAACCCAGGACTTCCCATCTCTAGGCCTGGCTCTCAATCCACTGAGCTACCCAGATGCCCCGCAATAGGCACATTTAAAAAACCCTTACATTTTGTTTGAGTGTTAATTCTAAGACAGAAGAATGGCAAGAGCTAGGCAATCGAGGTTAAGTGACTTGCCGAGACCCACAGCTAGGAAGGATTTGAAGCCAGATTTGATCCCAGGTCCTCTGTCTCCAGACTTGGCACTCTATATACTACCTAACTGCCAGCCCTGCAATCATGAATGCATGTATTGCTCATTTTATACTAGGTGTCACCTGCCTATTGGTATCACAACTGACTAATTACTAACTCTGTGTGACTTGGGTATGTGACTTCATTCATTTGAACCTTGGCTTCCTCAAATATAAAATTGAATTAAACTGGGAACTTTCACCATCCCTTCTAGCTCTACTGAGATTCTATACTTTCACAATGTTTTTCTTTTTACTCTTTAAATGAACTTTATAGCATTTGGGACTAGAAAGGACCTTAACGAGATTGTTTCATTTAGTCCCCTCCATTCTACTGATGACAAACTGAGGTCCAGAGAATAAGTAGCAGAGCCAAGATTTGAAACCAGGTTCTCAAACTGATTACTCTTTCTTGTAGTCTTAAAAAAAAAACCCAAAACAAAAAAACCCTTACTTTTTATCTTAGTAACAACTCTAAAACAGATTTGCTAGGCAAATAAGATTAAATGACTTGCCCAGGGTCTGTAGATTTGAACTCGGGTCCTCCTGACTCTAGGCTTGGAACTTTATCCACCGTGTGACCCAGCTGCCCCCTTTCTTGTAGTTTTGAAAAGGATGTGTTGAGTGTGGATAATGCCATAAACCAGGCCTTCTCTAATTTCTTATATGAATCTATGATCCAACTGGTGCGTGTATTTCCCAGTCTTCTTTTCTAATACAACTCTTATCCATGTCCCCCCAGAAATAGTCCACAGGGAGTTAATAATAATTAGGAGTTAATGCAATAGGTTGGGGTCTCCTTTAGGTTTTTTAACCTTGTTTAGTGGCCTCCCCAATTCTTAACCCTCATTTTTCATATATGACTTGATGTGTTGATGGTGGTGGTGGGCACCCTGGAATAGTGGATTTGTTGAAATGTCACATAGTTAATTGATCCTAGGACCCTAGCTCTCTCCTTTCTCAAATTGCCTTGTATTCCATCACATTTGTTGGTATCAATTTTATTTTAAAAATTTTTATTTACTTTTCTATCTTAGTAATAACTCTAAGACAGAAGGGCAAGCAAATGGAGTAAAATGACTTGTCCAGGGTTACACAGCCAGGAAGTGTGCAAGGCCAAATTTTATAAACCATTCTGCCTGAGCTCCAAGGATACTATAAACTTGAAGATGACAAGTAAGGCTTTATTTGGGGGTTTGCATCCCCATCGCCTGCCTCTGTACCCAACATGGTGTTTATCATAGTTAGGAACATAAATCCTGGATGAAGTGCGTTAAACCCAGATCTTATCATTCCTACTGCAGTGCTCTCTCCATTCTACAACATGGTGAAGTTGAATTTCTGTGTTAATTGGGTCTTAATTAGGTCTTTAGTGACTGAAAGATCTAGTTTCAAGTCCTGCCTTTGCCATATATCTGTGATGGTGAACCTATGGCAGATGTGCCAAAGATGGCAAAATGAATGCTTTCTATGGGCATGTGTCTACCCCATGGAAGAATTCATTGCTAGAAAGGAGAGGGACTCAGGAGGATCTGTTCCCTTCCCCCTCTCCACCATGCCTGACATTTTTTCACATCATCCATACATCTGCCCAGCAGTCCATGGGAGTACACGGGGGTAATGTGGGCAGCTCACAGGTGGCAGAGCTGGAGGGGAGTGGAGTGTTCAGGCCACTCCTCTCCCCATCTCTACATTCACTGAGGACATTCCTCACTTCATCTGCCCCTCTGCCCAGCAGCCTAATGGGAGCACTTTCTCCCTTCCTTGTGTGGGGTAAGGTGGTGGGAAGGGCACAGCACTTAGTCTGGGGGGAGGAGGTGGGGCATGACATATAGGCTCTAAAAGGTTCCCCATCATTGCCAAATACTGTGTGATGCTGGGAAGTCACTTAACCCTAATTGCCTAACTTTCACTACTTGGCCTTGGTACTTAATATTAATTCTGAGACATAAAGTAAGGGTTTTTAGAAAAAAAGAGAAAAAGAAGTGGCATTAAGAATATAAGGGTTAAAAAAAGCTGGGGAGGCAGAAGGTTTTGAGGAATATATTCCAGAATATGAGATATGAACCATTCTATGGTATAAAGGAAAGATCTTTGGCTTCTTCCTATTTAGAGGTTGCTTGGTGGTGCAGTGGATTGAATCAGAAAGTCATGAAGAGGGGGAAGCTGGGTTGCTCAATGGTTTGAGAGCCAGGCCTAGAGATGGGAGGTCCTAGGTTCAAATCTGGCCTCAGACATTTCCCAGCTATGTAACCCTGGGCAAGTCACTTGACCCCCATTGCCTAGCCCTTACCAATCTTGGAACTGATATTGATTCCAAGATGGAAGGTAAAGGTTTAAAAAAAAAGTCATGAAGATATATTAGCTCTTATATGGCTTCTAATATTAACTAGCTGTGTGAACCTAAGTTTTCTTAATTAAAAAACTGGGATAATAATAGCATCTCCTTCCTAGAGTTGTTGTGAAGAGCAAATGAGATGTAAAGTATTTGTATAAGGATCATTTAGGTTCATGACCTAATCTAAGTTTGATTTTTAGTCTCCAGGGGATATCCCAAATAAAATACTCAAATCAGTTTGGAAATCTATGATGGTTTAATCAATATAGAGGGAAGAAATCAAGGAGAAGAGAGAGGGAAAAGGTATAGAATTTCATCTGCCTGGCCTGTGCCAGGGAGAGTTCAAAGTCCTCCTCCACAAGGTTTCTGAAGAATATTAGAGGCTTCTAAGAGAAGGTAAAGAAGGAAAAATCAGCCTAAACTCCAAGAGAGCTCAGAGAGATGCCTCACTAATCTTCCTCTAGTATGGTATCAAGGAAAACTCACTGCTAAACCGGACAATAGCCGCTGCCACACCAAGAGGCCAAAAGGCTCAGCACGCTACCATCAGCCACCTCTCTGCCTCAAGAGGCTGGAGAGAGGAAGTGACACGAAATACATAGACCGTTTTTACATCACTTTCCTGCATCTCACATGTACCAATGGTAGCTTAAGCTTGACTTATGATAGTCCAGGGGTCTGTCAGCTGTTTCTGATTTGTCATTTGTTAACACATGTCTATCATAGGCCATCCTCCTAGATACTTAATCCTTGAGTAGGGGTGAAGACATTCCTGATTTTGTTAGACTAAGCAGGGTGGAGTAATCTAAAGTTCACACCTGGCACAACATATGTGCTATATAAATGTTGGCTATTATTATTATTATCTTATTTTCAATTTGCTCTCACCATTATTCCCTATTTGTAAAACTGATGTCAAGGGATGCTCACCTCTCTCTTCTCTCCTCAGGACAGCAATGGTAAGCTGTTCCTCCCCAAAAGCGCTCTCTCCCAGGATGTGTGCACATATAGAGACATCATCTACAGGACAGTGGTGATGCCAGGCTGCCCTCCCCATGTCATCCCCTACGTCTCCTACCCTGTGGCTGTGAGCTGCAGGTGTGGCAAATGTAACACAGACTACATCGATTGCATACACGAGAGCGTCACGACAAACTACTGTACGAAACCCCAGAAGCCCTATTTGGTGGGATTTCCGGTTTGAAAGCTGTGTGATCCTCCATCCATCATTAAATATTTACACCATTACAGCAAACCCAACCTAACTTAGAACACTTGATGATTAAAATGATTCCAAATTTCATAACGATTGTGTATGACTTTCTATTTCACTGCCCCCCCCCCCCCGTCAAGCATGCAGAAGCATAAAAAGGAGCTTAGAAGGTTCTTGAAGGAGGGGGGATAGAATAAGCATTTATTAAGCTCCTACTCTGTGCCAGGCATTCTGCTAAATGCTTTACAGATATTATCCCATTTGATCTTAAAACATTTAAAAAAGTTAATTAATTACTTCATGTTAGTTTGTTACCTTAAAATACTTACGTAACTCCCTCTCTCTTTTTCCTTTCCCTGTTAAAAAAGGCATTACTTGACAAATATATAGATAGATAGATGATAAGTAGATGATAGACAGACAGATAGATAGATAGATAGATAGATAGATAGATAGATAGATAGATATAAAACTATATCATGCTTGTCTATTTCTTGGTTCTTTTCCTGGAGATGGACATATTCAAGTCATTCTTCAAACAATATTTTTCTTGCTGTATCTAATATTCTCTCGATTCTGCTCATTTCACTTTTCATAGTTTCACGTAGGTTTTGCCAAGTTAAAAAATAAATTAACCTGCTTGTCATTTCTTATGACATAGTAGCATTCCATCATTTGATCTTTACAACGACCCTGGGTGGTGGGTGTTATTATCGTGCTTATTATCCTGCTGAGGAAACTGAGGCAGGAGGTTAAGTGACATGTCCAGGGTGTCACGTGTCTAAAGCTTGATTTGAACTGGTCTTCCTGACTCTAGGCCCAGCATTCTATCCATTGCCCCATTTTCCTTCCTCAGCTAGGTAAGAAAGAGCTTTGGCCACCTCAAAGGAATTACATCCGGAAAAAAAAAGAGAGGTGAAGTGATATGGGAGAAGACAGGGTAGTCTCTAAGAGACAAGATACCCATTCATGAGGTTGGCCTGATGAAGGACTCGTAGTGGTGAATCTGGAGGATTTCTGTTTTCTGGGGAGGAGGGTACAGGTGGAACCCACTGCTGAATCCCAGAGATTGCCCTGCTGTGGGCATGGGCCAGAAGGGCACAGTTCTAGAGAGAGGGAAGTGAGAAGGATGCCACTGTGTCAGAGCTAAAGATATGACAATGATGAGTGAGGAAGTAGGGCTCACGCAGAGTGATGTAATCCATTCCTCCCTCCCTCCAGGGTCAAACTTCATCGGAGACCGATAAACAGTCTTATGAACCACCTTCCTTTCTAATTTAATTCCTCTGGTGGGCCAACTGGCCTCTGAAAGCCATACCCTAAAAGGTCAATTTACAAAGCTGAGTAAAGAGGCCACAATCATTTTACACGAGGAAGTTTAAATCCTTTATAGCCCTTGAGTAACGGGAGATTTCCAGGCCCCCCTCCAGTCTTTGTATGAAATGCGGCTTGTCCTCTTTTGACTGCTGGTGCCAGGGGAAACTCTTGTCACTGTGATAGGATTTTAGGGAAAATGCTGAATGGGACCAGCAGAGTGGCATCATCCTGAAGTACAATTAAACTGCTTTCAACAGGGAAAAATCTTCTCCTGAGAATATGTCATGGTGATGGTGTGCTCCTTTTTTTAGGGGCTTATCTTTGTATCCCCAAGGCCTGGCATAGCCCTTGTCCTATGATGGGTGCTTAACAAAAATCTAATGAGATGGTATAATTAGGGGGCTTTGCGACTGTTTTAATGCTATCTATTATTACTTTGACAAATGAATGAATGTATTTATGCAGGCAGGGAATGAATTAGATGTAGGGATAAGTGGGGTGCCTCAACTTGGTGCCCAGCTCTGATAACACGACTCATTTATTCATTCATTCATTTGACAAACATTGATTGATCACTTACTATATATATATGTGTGTGTGTGTGTGTGTGTGTGTGTGTATACACACACACACACATATATGCCAGCCAAAATTCTGGGGAGGCAAAGACAATAAAGACCAAAACAGTTCTTGCCCTCAAGGGACATGATGGCAGTCCAGTAAAGGAAAAAATAAACCTGGGGAAGGAAATGCCAAATTTCCTTCCCCAGGATGGCACAAAGGAGAAAAGGATGCATTTTAGGCAGTGGAGCCAGATCTGAATACTAGTTCTTATATTTACTACATATATGACTTTGGATCTTGGTGTGCTCATCTATAAGGAAAACAATGATATTAATAATGATAACAGTAACTAGCATTTTTTAACCTTTACCTTCCATCTTAGAATTGATACAAATAGTTACAAGTATTTATTCTAGGACAGAAGAGTGGTAAGGGCTAGGCAATTGGGGTTAAGTGACTTGCCCAAGGTCATATAGCTAGGAAATTTCTGAGGACAGATTTGAACTCAGGTCTTTCCAACTCCAGGCCTGGTGATCTATCTACTATGCTACCTAGCTGCCCTTTATAAGTAGCATTTTTATAGCAATTTAAGATTGGAAAAATATTTCACAAATATGATCTCATTTGATTCTCACAACAACCCTGGGAGGTAGGTGTAATTATTATCCCTATTTATAGATGAGGAAACTGAGGCAAGCAGACATGAAATGGCTGCTCAACATCAAATAGCTAGTGTCTGAGGCCGAATTTGAACTCAAGTCTTCCCAAATGCTCTGTGCACTTTAGTGCCACCTAACCATCTCCTCCATCTATTCTATTACTACTAGAGCCACAAAATGCCATTTCCTGTTAACTGGTGCCAGTAACATGGAAAAAGGTCTGTCTAACACTTAGTACACGAGTCTTAGGGCCCAAGTGCTTTACACACATTCTCTCTCTCTCTCTCTCTCTCTCTCTCTCTCTCTCTCTCTCTCTCTCTCTCTCTCTCTCTCTCTCTCTCTCTCTCTCCTCCCTCTCTCTCTCTCCTGATATTTTTAGTTGAAAAAGTTTAATTAATTAATTTAGAATATTTGTCCATGGTTACATGATTCATGTTCTTTCCCTCCCCTCTTTCCAACTTTCCAACTGGAAATTCCATTGGAATTTCCAATTCCAATGAGCAATTCCACTGGGTTTTACATGTCATTGATCAAGACCTATTTCCATATTATTGATAATTGCACCAGGGTGATCAATTAGAGTCTACATTCCCAATCATATCCCCATTGACCCATGACACCCATTATCTCTTCTAATATTCACAAGGGTGCTGTGAAGTAGGTACTCATTAATTACCATTTCCATTTTACAGATGATGAAACTGAGGTAAGTAGCATTTAAGGGATTTGTCCAGGGTCTCACAATATCAGAGGCAAGGCTTGCATCGAAGGGTTTCTTGACTCCAAGCCTAGCTCCCTTTTGATTACACCAGGCTGCCTCTATCAACACAGCAGATGTTTACATGAAAGTTGAACATGGTTTTCAAATGCCATGAACATTAAGAGCTTAAGTGTTCCCATTGAATGTTCTGGAAAGGGAGATTAAAGCTCTAGAATGGTGCCTTGAGCCCTTCTCTGAACAGGGACTACCAAAGTGACCCCTCTTGAAAGATGTGTTGTTTTAACTGAACTGGTGCTGTTCCCAAGAACTGAAAGGCAATTTCAAAAGACTTAAATCTATAGACTGTGGACTATAGGGAAACCTACCGTTAATTTCCCTTGTTTCAGCAACACATTGCATTAAATGGGCAGCCCCACAGTAAAAATAATGCTAGAGGACTTCTGAGCTAAGATGGCTGCAGTTCCTACTACCGATTATAACAAAGTATCTTGAAAGGACAAAAATCAAGATCAGAAGAGGAAAGAGGCAGTGCCAAGGGGCACAGCCTTGAAGGTAGGCAGGGTTTGGGCATTTCCATTCTATAAGGGGGTAAAATTACACCAACAAAGCCCAAGATGATCACCCCTCCCCCATACCACCTACTGGGTATAAGGGGAAATTTTAGGGTTGTGACTTAATCTGAATTTAATTGGTCACCAGGAAAGGAATCCCAAATAAAATACCCAAGTCAGTTTGGAAATTTTATGGTGGTTTAATTAATATAGAGGGAAGAAATTAAGGAGAAGAGAGAGGGAAAGGGTATAGGATTTCTCTCACTTGGCCTGTGCCAGGAGGAGTTCAAAGACCTCCACCACGAGGTCTTTTCAGAAGATTAGAGGCTTTTCTTTTTTTTTTCTAATTTACTCTCCAAAATTTATTCAGACTCCTACCTCCTAGAAAAAGAATGCCTTTTTTTTTTAAATTTTATAGTATTTTATTTGATCATTTCCATGCATTATTCATTAAAGACAAAGATTATTTTCTTTTCCTCCCTCCCACCCCCCTGTAGCCAACGCGTGATTCCACTGGGTATCACATGTGTTCTTGATTTGAACCCATTGCCATGTTGTTAATATTTGCATTAGAGTGTTCGTTTAGAGTCTCTCCTCTGTCATGTCCCCTCAGCCACTGTAGTCAGGCAGTTGCTTTTCCTCGGTGTTTCTACTCCCTCAGTTTGTCCTCTGCTTATGGATAGTGTTTTTTCTCCTAGATCCCTGCAGATTGTTCAGGGACATTACACTGCCACTAATGGAGAAGTCCATTACGTTCGATTATACCACAGTGTGTTTGTCTCTGTGTACAATGTTCTCCTGGTTCTGCTCCTCTTGCTCTGCATCACTTCCTGGAGGTCGTTCCAGTCTCCATGGAATTCCTCCACTTTATTATTCCTTTTTGCACAATAATATTCAATCACCAACATATACCACAATTTGCTCAGCCATTCCCCAATTGATGGGCATCCCCTCATTTTCCAATTTTTGGCCACCACAAAGAGCGCAGCTATGAATATTTTTGTACAAGTCTTTTTGTCCATTATCTCTTTGGGGTACAGACCTAGCAGTGCTATGGCTGGATCAAAGGGTGGACATTCTTTTATCGCCCTTTGGGCATAGTTCCAAATTGCCCTCCAGAATGGTTGGATCAGTTCACAACTCCACCAGCAATGAATTAATGTCCCTACTTTGCCACATCCCCTCCAGCATTCATTACTTTCCATAGCTGTCATGTTAGCCAATCTGCTGGGTGTGAGGTGATACTTCAGAGTTGTTTTGATTTGCATCTCTCTGATTATAAGAGATGTAGAACACTTCTTCATGTGCTTACTAATAGTTTTGATTTCTTTATCTGAAAACTGCCTATCCATGTCCCTTGCCCATTTATCAATTGGGGAATGGCTTGATTTTTTGTACAATTGATTTAGCTCTTTATAAATTTGAGTAATTAAACCTTTGTCAGAGGTTTTTATGAAGATTTTTTCCCAATTTGTTGTTTTCCTTCTGATTTTAGTTATATTGGTTTTGTTTGTACAAAAGCCTTTTAATTTGATGTAGTCGAAATTATTTATTTTACCTTTTGTGATTCTTTCTATGTCTTGCTTGGTTTTAAAGTCTTTCCCCTCCCAAAGGTCTGACATGTATACTATTCTGTGTTTACCCAATTTACTTATGGTTTCCTTCTTTATGTTTAAGTCTTTCACCCATTTTGAATTTATCTTGGTGTAGGGTGTCAGGTGTTGATCAATTCCTAATCTCTCCCACACTGTCTTCCAATTTTCCCAGCAGTTTTTATCGAATAGTGGATTTTTGTCCCAAAAGCTGGGATCTTTGGGTTTATCGTATATTCTCTTGCTGAGGTCACTTGCCCCCAGTCTATTCCACTGATCCTCCTTTCTGTCTCTTAGCCAGTACCAAATTGTTTTGATGACTGCTGCTTTGTAATATAGTTTGAGGTCTGGGACTGCTAGGCCCCCCTCATTTGTGTTTTTTTTTCATTATTTCCCTGGATATCCTTGATCTTTTGTTATTCCAAATGAACTTTGTTATGTTTTTTTCCAAATCAGTAAAGAATTTTTTTGGGAGTTCAATGGGTATGGCACTAAATAGATAAATAAGTTTGGGTAGGATGGTCATTTTTATTATATTGGCTCGTCCTACCCATGAACAGTTAATGTTTTTCCAATTGCTCAAGTCTAGTTTTAGTTGTGTGGTGAGTGTTTTGTACTTATGTTCATATAGTTCCTGTGTTTGTCTTGGGAGGTAGATTCCTAGGTATTTTATTTTGTCTAAGGTGATTTTGAATGGGATTTCTCTTTCTAGTTTTTGCTGCTGAGCTGTGTTGGAGATATATAGAAAAGCTGATGACTTGTGTGCGTTTATTTTGTATCCTGCATTTGCTAAAGTTGTTGATTATTTCAATTAGCTTTTTGGTTGAATCTCTAGGATTCTTTAAGTAGACCATCATGTTATCTGCAAAGAGTGATAACTTGGTCTCCTCCTTGCCTATTTTGATGCCTTCAATTTCTTTTTCTTCTCTAATTGCTACTGCTAGTGTTTCTAGTACCATGTCAAATAGTAAAGGTGATAATGGGCATCCTTGTTTCACTCCTGATCTTATTGGGAATGCATCTAGTTTGTCCCCATTGCAAATGATATTAGCTGATGGTTTTAGATATATACTGTTTATTATTTTTAGGAATGACCCTTCTATTCCTATGCTTTCTAGTGTTTTTAATAGGAATGGGTGTTGTATTTTATCAAAGGCTTTTTCTGCATCTATTGAGATAATCATGTGGTTCTTGTTGGTTTGTTTGTTGATGTGGTCAATTATGTGGATGGTTTTCCTAATATTGAACCAGCCCTGCATCCCTGGTATAAATCCTATTTGATCATGGTGGATGATCCTTCTGATCACTTGCTGGAGTCTTTTTGCTAGTATCCTATTTAAGATTTTTGCATCTATATTCATTAGGGAGATTGGTCTATAGTTTTCTTTCTCTGTTTTTGACCTGCCTGGTTTTGGAATCAGTACCATGTTTGTGTCATAAAAGGAGTTTGGTAGAACTCCCTCTTTGCTTATTATGTCAAATAGTTTGTATAGTATTGGGATTAACTGTTCTCTGAATGTTTGATAGAATTCACTGGTGAATCCTTCAGGCCCTGGGGATTTTTTCTTAGGAAGTTCTTTGATGGCTTGTTGGATTTCATTTTCTGATATGGGATTATTTAAGAAATCTATTTCCTCTTCTGTTAGTCTAGGCAGTTTGTATTTTTGTATATATTCATCCATATCACTTAAATTGGTATATTTATTGCCATATAATTGGGCAAAGTAATTTTTAATGATTGCCTTAATTTCCTCTTCATCAGAGGTGATGTCCCCCTTTTCATCTTTGATGCTGTTAATTTGCTTTTCTTCCTTCCTTTTTTTAATTAGATTGACCAGTACTTTGTCTATTTTGTTTGTTTTTTCAAAGTACCAGCTTCTTGTCTTATTTATTAAATCAATAGTTCTATCACTTTTGATTTTATTAATTTCTCCCTTAATTTTTAGGATTTCTAGTTTGGTTTTCTGCTGGGGGTTTTTAATTTGGTCACTTTTGAGTTTTTTTATTTGCATTTCCAATTGATTGATCTCTGCTCTCCCTAGTTTGTTAATATATGCACTCAGGTATATGAATTTACCTCTGATTACCGCTTTGGCTGCATCCCAAAAGGTTTGAAAGGATGTCTCGCCATTGTCATTTTCCTTGATGAAATTATTAATTGTTTCTATGATTTTTTCTCTAACTAAACGATTTTGGAGTATCATATTGTTTAGTTTCCAATTAGTTTTTGATTTGGTTTTCCATGAACCATTACTGATCGTTATTTTTATTGCCTTGTGGTCTGAAAAGGCTGCATTTATTATTTCTGCTTTTCTGCATTTGTGTGCTATGTTTCTGTGACCTAATGTATGGTCAATCTTTGTGAATGTGCCATGTGGTGCTGAGAAGAAGGTCTATTCCTTTTTATCCCTATTTATTTTTCTCCATATGTCTATTAATTCTAATTTTTCTAAGATTTCATTCACTTCCTTTACCTCTTTCTTATTTATTTTTTGATTTGATTTATCTAAATTTGATAATGGTTGGATCAAGTCTCCCACTAATATGGTTTTACTGTCTGTTTCTTCCTTCAATTCTCCTAGTTTCTCCATTAGAAATTTGGGTGCTATATTATTTGGTGCATATATGTTGATTAGTGATATTTCCTCATTATCTAAGTCCCTTTTAACAAAATATAATTTTTTTGATCAGGTCTATTTTTGCTTTGGCTTTATCAGATATCATGATTGCCACTCCTGCCTTCTTTCGATTAGAGGCTTTTCTAAGAGGATAATGTTTTGGAAGGTAAAGGAGAAAAGAATTAGTCTAAACTCCAAGAGAGCTCACCTGAACTAGGTTACTAAATTTCCCCCAGTAGTGTATCAAGGACACTCACTGCCAAACCTGGACAATAGCTCCCACCATGCCAAGATGCCAAAACGCTCAGCATGCTGCCACCAGAGCCACCTCTCCACGAAAAAGAGGCCGAGAGAGGAAGTGACACAAAATACATAGACCATTTTTACATCACTTTCCTGCATCTCACATGTACCCATGGTAGCTTATGCTTGACTTAGGACAGCCCAGGGGTCTGTCAGTTGTTTCTGATTTGTCATTTGCTAGCACATGTCTGTCATATGCCATCCTTCTCAATACTTAATCCTTAAGTAGGGGTGTAGGCATTCCTGTTTTGTTAGACTAAGCAAAATGGAGCAAATCTAAAGTTCACATGGGTCAGAAACAAAGCAAGGGCTGGGGCACTCTAAATTCTCGGGACTCCAGGACAGGCACTCTTATCAACAGTGCCCCATCAATAAAATGGATGAATTAGAATAGAAGGACTCTATGGTCCCTCTTACCTCTCAAATGCTCTCAAAAGGAGGTGTGGCTAATGAAAAGTTCTAGGTAGATGGGTTTTAAAAAATAAAACAAAACAAAAAAATTCTTACTGTCTGTCTTGGAATCGATGTTAAGTATTGGTTCCAAGGCAAAAGAGTGGTAATGACTAGGCAATTGGAGTTAAGTGACTTGCCCAGGGTCACACAGTGAGGAAATGTCCACGTAGCTGCCCTTCCAGATGTTTTCAAACATTCCACTAGTATGGAGACTGTAAGGGGTGGGGGAAGCGTTGTTTTTAAAAGGGTTGAACTTGATCATTTAAGAGTGTGGTCGCCAGGAATTTAATTAATTCCAAAGAGATTTTATTGATAATTTATTACAAAATGTAGAAAGAGTGAAGCAAGAAATCAGAGAGAGAATAGATATCTTGCATGAGCACTAAGTAATTTATCTCTGGCCCCCCTGGACAGGGGGAATTAGTTTCAGCTGGCTTTGGCAAAGCCGAGAACCTGGGAAGTGTCTCTCAAGAGTAGATCTCTCCTGAGGATAGTTTTTTTCAGAAAATCCAGTAGTTAAGAGTCAGATTTTCATTCACCAGGTGTCAGTTCAAAGGAAGAGATTTAGAATAGCCTCACCACGAAACAGGCCTCTCAGGTTCAGTCAGCAGATCCTTCTGTTCCTCTTCACCAGCCTTAACTCATGAAGAATTGAAATTCTCACAGGAAGTAACAGCTCCTTTTCAAGATGTTTCTTTTGCGTCACTTCCTGTGTCTTCCCTTAATTTTAAGTATACTAGTCACAGTTGATGCTTTGTTTTAGGGCTGCCCAGAAGGTAGTCAATTGATTCTGATTCGTCATCCACTATTGGAAATGTGTGGATGACTGCCCACTTCATAATTAAGTGGGATATTTGCATTTTTGGTGATTAGATCTAAATGAGCAGATCTTCATACTTAACTTTTAAGCACCATGTTTACACTTATGGGGACTAAATCTAAAAATAGATAAAGGTTACAATTTAATCTTCACAATCAGGGGAGAGTTAAGTATTTTCATTGTTATAATCAAGGGAGTATTAAATTTAATCTTCGTAAGACATAGCTTCAATCAGGTATAACTCTTAGGTAGACAACATTCATGCTGCTGTTAACAGGAATCTCCCACTCCAAGGAAGTGTGAGCACCAATAATAATAGAGTATGTGTGTGTGTGTGTGTGTGTGTGTGTGTGTGTGTGTGTGTGTGTGTGTGTGTATGTGTGTATGTGGCTTAATAGAAAGAAACAGGCAGGAAACCTATACAGAAAAGATGTGGCTCTGGCAGGGACCAAGGTCAGACTAGCGATCCTGGCCATGGAGCCAGTTTTAGAGGGGTTGGAAAACATCTAGAAGTGAGATGGTCATGTTTTGGCAACCACTGAGAAGCTAAGTCAAGGAGGGATCTAGTTCCATGTCAGATTGCTGGAGGAGTCACCCAGTCCCATAGTACAAGCATCATTAGCTCCATTTAACCCGTGAGGAAACCGAGGCTGAGAGAGTTAGTGACCTGACCAAGGTCATCTGTCTTTTGTCCTGCTTTGTATCATCAGTGCTTACCATAGTGTTTGGCTTATAGTGAATGCTTAACAAATGCTTGTTGCCTGGCTGCCTGAACAGGTGATTGGTGAAGCCAGACCAGAACCCAGCTTCTTCTGGCTCTCAGACACGAGCTTCTCCCTTCTACATCATTAAACAAAATACTCTGGGGTCAGTAGAGTTCTTTTTATTTTTAGAGTACTTTTACATATATTATTCTTGTTGGTTTGGTTTTTTTTTAATAGTGAAAAACAAGAAGGAATAACCCCAAAATTAAGGCAATGTCACAAAATGTAGCAGAGCTATAATGCATTTCAGTACAGATCTGGATATAAAGTAACTTAGTTAAATTGTGTTCCCTAAAGTATAAGAGTATGCTGGTAAATATTTAACAACCAGCTCCTTGAAAGAAAAAAGTATGCATGGCAAATTTCTAAGTTTAATTTGCAGTGTTAACATTTTCTTAAGACTAGACAATTGACAAAACAATAAATCAAGCTCTGATTTGTCTCATTTGCTCATTTTCAAGGTGTAAATGCTTACTGTGAAAATTTAACAACCAACTCTTATAAGCTGGCACATCCCTGACTTTTTGATATATGTATATGCATGTGTATACACACCATACCATATATGTATATATGTGTTATGCTTATTCTATAATACATATGTATGTATACATAGACTTGCATATTTACACATGTGTATTATATATCCTAAAAGTCCAACAAAACAGCCAAATAAGTGCAAATTAAACCTTATACCTTCAATATTATTATAAAAGAGTATTTCCCTTTCATAGGTGGTTCTGAATATGAGATGGTTGGATAGATACTTAAATGAACTTCTCCAAAGAGTGTGAAGTTACATAAGAAATCAAACAAGAGTAATTTTTTTAAGCCAACATGCAGTTGCCATATATAGAAAATATATTTTGAAATAACTTACTAAATATTTGGCCATTATCTGGAAGGTTGGGTTTTGTGTTTCTCTGTCAAGTGCTCAAGAGAGTCTTTGAGGCTACTTGGATCACCTCCAGTGAAGAGGAATGAAAAAAAAATTTTTAAATGACCCAACCATGGCGCCTCTCCAATCTGATGGCCCCTGTTAGTTATCACACCCCCAACAATAGCCATCTCTGTTAAGGCAGAGATTTCACCCAAATAATCTGGCTGGAGGAGCTTCTGGGACTTTGGGCACACGGATGACTTGAAAATCTACGAGAAATGGTTATCCAGCCTTTTCTAATGGATTTTTCCACTCTACAACTCTTGGAATAGAGGCATTTGCCCAATTAATGTATTTTATTGAAATGAAAGTGTTTCTCTTTAGCTATGAGACACAGTGAAATAACCAAGCCAGTTGGGACCTTAATTCACCTTCATATCCTGGGTTGCTTTTTTTCTTTTTTAAACCCTTACCTTCCATCTTAGCATCAATGCTGTGTGTTTATTGATTCCAAGGCAGAAGAGTGATAAGGGCTCTGCGATGGGGATTAAGTGACTTGTCCAGGGTCTTACTGCTAGGAAGTTCCAGATTTGAGCCCAGAACCTCCTGTCTCTTGGCCTGACTCTCAATGCACTAAGCCACCTAGCTGCCACCTGCCCTACACCCCTTCTTCACTGTAGGAATGGATTCCACTGATGCCAATTGCAAAAATATGCAGAAGGGAGAGACAATGGGTGGAAGAGGGCAACTAGGCAGTGATAGGGAGTTAGAGGATTCCAAGCAAGTCAAGTATATCCAGGATCCCAGGACAGGACTCTGCCTTCTCTGAGCAGACTGATGAGCTTGACCGGGCACATACAGCTGGGTGAATTCTTTCTGAAGTCCCCTAGCCTCCCCCTTTTGTTAGGTTTCAAGTTTGGTTGGTTCTTTCCATTTCCATTTCAAGAACGCACTCAGCCAAAAAAAGCAGCCAGTATTGATTGTGAGCTCGGGTTTGAGCGCCAATGAACAAACTGGCCCAGGGGAGCTGTGCAGAGAGGGAATCTGCCCTCTCTGCTTTCCAGGTTCTTATTCTAAACACGTATGAGGGAAAAGTGCTCATTTCTAGGGCAAGGAAGCTCGTGAGAGAAGCTGAGTTTATAATCTTTGATTTTTATTTCTTTTAATTAGGGGGAAATCTTTTGCATTTCTTGACCTATGAAGAAGAGTTTCCTAAGTGAATAAATAAGAAAAGAATACAAAAATAATTAGGAAAAAATATGTAAACTCAAGTCCTGAGGTATTTCAAAGGTACAGTGCCGATAAAACACCAAATCTCTTTCTTACCCATAACATGCAATGGGCAGAATGCTGACTTTCATTTCCTGTCCTTATTACATCCCCAAACCAAAGGGAGGCTTTGGGAGAGAAGCCCATTCAAAGGCATGGCAGCTGCAGTAGCTCAAAGAGGAGGCAGAAAAAGAGCGCGACGCAAAGGGTTATGGACACCTCTTCAAAGCTAGGGAAGTACCTTCCCGTCCTAAGAACATTTAGCATTATGGGGCGCACGATTGTCTGTGAGGCAAGGCATTTTTCAAGGAGGGTCATGTGTACGTGTGTGTGTGCATGTGTGTACACACTATACACACACATACACATAACTGTCTACACACAAATATACATTATGTATATATACATTGTATATGTGTCTCTATATACACACGTCTACATATACACATTGTGTAAACATACACAGCATAGAATATATTGTATATATACATTGTGTATGCACCTACACTGTACATATACATTATCTGGACTCATATTGTATATACACATCGTATCTCTCTCTATACACATATGTATATATGCATGTGTGTACATATCAATCCACGTTAGGAAAGAACAACAATCAGATTAAGTTGTCCTTGTTCATCCTAGTTTTGCCACGACTCTGGTCCCTCCTGGGACCATCTGTGAGGTTCCAAGTCCCTGGTGCCAGTTAATTCCCCCAAACTCCAGGAGGAGCCAACTCATCATCACCAGGTTGCTATCTCCTCTCCCCAGGAATCCGTGGACCCTTCCGGCTGACATTTGATTTTTAGAAGCTCATTGGCTCTCCCCATCTTGAATGTTACCTTCCAAAAGTGAATCAAAGCTTTTTTCTTCTTCTTTTTTTAAACTGGTTATTTATCACTCCCCCACCCCGCCCATGTGACCACAGAAGAAACAGGAATTCATAAAGGGCTTTGAGCATCCCCCGCACATACCAGATGTCCTGCAGCTGCTCATGGCTCTGACAACACTCGGACACAATCACTCGCTCACATGGCAGGAAGGTTATGTACCACACTCACATACATGTGCAAATGTACACTGGAAACCAAATCATGTTAGACCTTAATGCCTTTCCACTTTAACAGCTGAGTAAGACGATGTCTCTTGTGCCATTTAGTAAGGAAGTCCCAGATTTGAGCTATCATGCAGCTGGAGTTTTAGATTACATCTCTTGAATTACGGATCACACAGCAGAGGACCATGCTGAATATCATGCCAAAGATCTGAAACAGAAGGAGCAGTAGGTTAGCAATTGTTTTCTCATGAGTCAATGGACAAAAAAACGTCTCCAGACTGCCTGAAATTCGAGGGAAAGTGAATAAATGAGGTCTGGCCCCACATGTGACAAACTGATGGCCGCAGGGACTGGCCCTTTCATCTCTTCTGGGGCAGGGGATCTTAACCTTTTGGGAGCAGACTGGTGAAGCCTGTGGATTCCTTCTTAGAATCAGGCTTTGAAATGCATCAAATTAAAATCTCAAGGGAACCAATTACACCAAAATAGAGTCATAAAGAAAGTTTAAGTTCAGAGACGGTCAGGCTCAGAACTTTTGTTCTGGGTACGGTGGACACTGATACCCCCATTGAAGTTACAATTTATTGTGTCTGATGTGGCTCCTCTTCTCCTCCTTATAAATCATTGCCAAGGATAATACAGAAGGAGGTTCTATAAAGCAGGAGGCAGAAGACTCCTCCTCTTCTTCCCTTCTCTTCCTCTTGCTCCCATCCCCACCTTCTCCTCCTTCTCCTCTCTTCCTCCCCCTTTCCCTTCTCTTCTTCCTCTTCTTCCCTCCTTTCTCTTCCCCTTTTCTTCCTCCTGTGCCCACCTCTACCTTCTCCTCCTCTCTTCCTCCTTCCCCCTTTCCCTCCTCTTCCTCTTCTTCCTCTTCTTCCTCCTCCCCTTCTCTTCCTCCTGCTCCCATCCCCACCACCTCCTTCTCTTTCTCTTCCTCCTCCTTTCCCTTCTCTTTTTCCTCTTCCTCCCCCTTTTCCTTCTCTTCTTCCTCTTCCTCCCCATCCCTTCTCTTATTCCTCTTCTTCCCTCCTTTCTCTTCCCCTTTTTTCCTCCTGTGTCCATCTCTACCTTCTCCTCCTCCCCCTTTCCCTCCTCTTCCTCTTCTTCTTCCTCCCCTTCTCTTCCTCCTGCTCCCATCCCTACCACCTCCTTCTCTTTCTCCTCCTCCTCCTATTCTTTCTCCTCCTTTCTTCCTCTTCTTTCCTAGGTATGTGACTATGGAAAACACATTCTCTTTTAGTCTCAATTTCCTCTTCTGTAATATAAGATTAGTAGCTTATGTTTGTAAAATACTTTGAACTTTTCAAAGCATGTTCATATACATATATACAAATAGCATTTCATAGGAATCTCACAGCAACTGAATGAGGCAGGGAAGCTAGGAATTGTCCCCATTTTACAGATGAAAAACAGAGCCTCTGAAAGTGTAGTATTCACAAGAACATCCATCTAATCAGTGGGGGAGGTAGGTGTCACACTCAAATCTTCTAAATCCAATTCATAACATCTCCCTATATTACATTTGACATAGTGGGGTCAGGAAGACCAGAGTTGTCTTGGAGTGTCCCAGAGGTCATTCATACTGGTTCTTGAGAACTGATTGTTAAATTTCCAGTATGAACATTTATACCGAGGAAATGGACAAATACTACAAGTTAGAGTGTGATATATTGTTTTGTTGATTATCTAGACTTAAGAAAGTGATGGAGAAAATATTAATAATGCAGATTCAAATTGTGTCATACACACACTTTTGTTTTTCAGAGAGCTGGTTGTTAAGTATTTATCATCCCACCCTTGGATCTGATCCATGCTAGTTGTGTGACTCTGGGCAGGTGAATCAACTCTTTAGTTTCACAGATAACTCTCTGAAACTGGTAATTATTGATGAGCAGCTAATTGATAAAAGGATTTTACATATTAAGAATTCTCTACATTGATAAAAATCATGGATTCAAGACCTTCCCCTTCCCAAAACACCCCCAGTAACAAAACAAAGCAACAACAAAAAATGAGAATAAGTGTGCTAGAGGAAAATAGTTTTGTTTATTGGTTTGATGATTATATGGGACATCAAGGTTTTCAAAGTCCTTTCCACATATTATCGCATTGAATTCTTAGAACAATCAAATTAAATAGTACTAGAAACATGATCAACTTTATTACAGATGGGGAAACTGAGCTTTAAAAATGTTCAAAGACTTGCTCAGTCTCACGCAGAAAGCAAAAGTCTGGGATGGGATTTGAACCCAGATCTTTTATACTCTGAATCACCACTCTACTACACCATGCTGCCCCAATTTAGGGCTATTGCAGAGGGGCCTGAAAATAAGAGGAGTCATTGCTTTTTCAGTAGCGTTTTAGAAGCTGATCCCAGCTTAAGCACCATATTTTATTTATTTATTTATCCTTTCATTTATTATAACTCTTACCTTCTTTATTAGTAGCAATTCTAAGATAGTAGAGTAGCTAGGGCTAGGCAATCAGGGTTGAGTGACTTGCCCAGGGTCACACAGCTAGGAAGTATCTGAGGCCAAATTTGAACTCGGGGCCTCCTGACTCCAGGCTGATATTCTATTCATTGTGACACTTTCATCCTTGTTTATTTTTAAGTTAAAATAAAAATATGGAGGCAATTAGGTATCATAATGAATAATTAATTCTAAATTAATTAATTAAACTAAAAAAAGAAATAAACAAAGAAAAATATAATTATCCACTACTCTCTAAGTCTGTCTAAGGAGGTTCAAATATTTGCAGTGTTGAGGGCAACAGTAGAAAGAATTTTGTCTCCCATTTCTAAGCTGAAATTCACAGTGAAATTTACTGAACTCTTCAGATATGGGATTCTTGACTCCTTTTGCCAATAGGTTCTTTCCTTAGGAGACATAATTGGGAATAGGACACTACCCAGATGGCTGAGAGGATAGAGTGCTGGGCCTTAAAAGACCTGAATTCAGATCCAGCCTCAAATACTTTCAGACTATGTAACACTGGGCAGGTCTCTTAACTGCTGTCTGTCTCGGTTTCCTCACTGTAAAATGGGAATAATAATCATACTTATTTCCTAACATTATGAGGATAAAAAGAGATAATATTTGTAAAACATTTTACACACCTTAAAACACTACATAAATGCTATTGTTATTATATTTGATTAAAGGGGAGCCCAAAGATTAGTCCTGCCTAAAAGTATCCCTCCTTGCTGACCTGCCAATGTACTGCCCTCGCCTCTTTGTCAGAAACTCCTATCACTGAAAAATAGTGCCTTATGTCAGGACACAGGGAAAGGCTGGGGTCTCCAAAACAGTCTCTGAATATGCTGATAGGTTGCTTAGAAAAGAGAGGAAGCTCTGGTAGGGTTGAATTCCTCTCTTTTGTTGTTTAGTCATTTTTCAGTTGTGTCTAATTCTTCATGATGCCATTTGGGGTTTTCTTGGCAAAGATCCTGGAGTGGTTTGCCATTTTCTTCTCCAGCTCATTTTTAATAGAGGCAAATAGAGTTAAGTGATTTGCCCAGGATCACACAGCTAATGTATTGATTTAGAATCTTGAACCCTAGAGACTACATTTCCCACAATCCCCTTTTCCTGTTTGTGCATCTCCTTATGTGGGGGGAGTTTTGAGTTTCTGTTCTCCCCCCACGTGGTCTCCCTGGGTCCTGTAACCAGACTGAAGTCAGGCAGTTCTTTTGTTTTATAAAATGTTATAAAATATAATATTATTAATAACATAAACTTTATAAATAATAAAACTTTATAAAATATACTATTTAATAAAACTTTATTAAATATAATATTTAGTTATTGATTATTAATTTAAAAACTCATACTAGGACATGTCTGAGGTTAGATTTGAACTCAGGAAGGGGTAACCTCTTCTTGAATTCTCCTCTACTTTTCTTTAACTGGCAAAAGGGGGAGGTTGGTGTATAGCTTTCACCTCATAACGGCACAAAGAGTCTGACTGAGTCAGAATGCAACATGGTAGACTTGGAAGGGACCTAGGAGATCATCTAAATGAAATGAAGATCTAAGGAAGTAAAAGAACTTGCTTGGCCTGGAATGAGAGAAAAAACCTATTCCTGGTATACGAAAGAGAGATCAAAAGGGGCTGTGCCCCGGGGCACTAGGAAATATCTGAGGAATCTAGGTCTACCAGAGCAAGACCTGGATATGGGCCCCAGGTAGGGACAGGTGTTGGGGGATTGGAGGTACCTGGGAAAGAAGGAAGTATATGAGACATGCTTCTTTTGGGGCCATTTTTTTGCAGAGCTTTCCTGTCTGTGGCTACCTACTGAGGCTGTAGGAGTTGCTCCAAATGCTTCCTTTTTAGCCCTAACTTTGGGGGAAAGGAGAAGCAATGACTTCAACTCTCTTGTCCTCTTAACCCACTTCCTTCAGCTGATTCCTAGCTCTAGCCAAGATCTATAAAGTACAGGTTGGTCACGCTTTTTGGGGCAGCTAGAGTCAGGAAAGCTAAATTCAAATTTGACCTCATATACTAGCTGTGTGATCCTGGGCAAGTCACCTAATCCTGTTTGCTTCAATTTTCTCATCTGTAAAATGAGCTGGAGACAGAAATGGCAAGCTAAAATTCCATTCTGATTTGAGTATTTTCATTGGGATTTTGAATTTAAATCTCTGGTGACCAACTAAAATAGAGTCAGTCTCAACACTAAATTTTACCCTTAACAAAGCCACTCCAGTATCTTTGCCAAGAGAACCCCAAATTGGCTCACAAGGAGTCAGATACTACTGATGACTAAAACAAAGTGGCAAGAGATGTGCCAGGGAATTAAAAATGAAAACAGCTGGATTCAAGCCAGCATGAGGGACACAATGGCTAGAGTACTAGCATTAGAGTCAGGAAATCTGAATTTAATCCTGGCTTAGACACTGTCATCATGGAATCTAGAACCCAAAACTTGTAGCCTACTAAGATCTGATGAACCCCAAGTTTTAGGACCAGCTTGTAAGCTGGAGACCCCAAAGCTTGTCCTTGTTCCTATGAGAATCCATCCTGAAGGGAATCTCAGGCTAGCATCAGATTGAATGATGGACCCTAAAGTAAAAGACAATCAATCCACTTGAGCCCAAGCTGAGGGACTCTGGAGAGACTCCAGAAGCCTCTCCCACTGTATCACACCCTCCTTTCCAGGATTTAACTCAGGACTTTCAGCTTATGAGACTGGCAAGCTGTCTACTGTGCTAAAGAGTCACTTGGTTTGGGATTAGCCCCACTCTGAACATATGACCCTCTAGGATCCCCATTCTCTGACACTTCCTAGGTGTGGGAATCTGGATTTAACTAGGTTAGAGCTCCGTTTTCTCTTATTTGTAAAATGAGGCTAGTAACTTTGGCATAATTTCCTAGGTTGCTATGAGGCAAGAGCTTTGCAAACCCTGCATGGTCATGTAAATTTGGATTCTTCTTATTTTTAAAAAACCCTCACCTTCCATCTTGGAATCAATAATGTATTGCCTCCAAGGCAGAAGAGTGGTAAGGACTAGGCAATGGGAGTTAAGTGACTTGCCCAGGGTCACACATCTGGGAAGTGTCTGAGGCCAGATTTGAACCCAGGACCTCCCATCTCTAGGTCTGGCTCTAAATCCACTGAACCACCCAGCTGCCCCCTAAACTTGGATTATTATATAATTATTTGAGAGCTGAGGTAGGAGGAAGGGAATGACCCCATGAGGACAATTGCAAGACTTCGTTAGGCTCAGCTTGACTTTAGTCTCCCCTCCTATGCATGCCTGGGAAGACATTTGTCTACTTGCCTTGCTCACTAACTACATTTCCAGCCTATACATTTACTAATAATCGTGATAGCTACAATAGCTACAATTTATATGATGCTTACTATGTGTCAAGCACTGCGCAAAGTCCTTTACAATGATCTCATCTGATCCTTGCAATGACCCAGTGAGAGAGATGCTATTTAAGGGGACAGACCTCCTGGATGCTCCCCTCCTTGGCCCCCAACTCTAACCTCCACCTAGGGAAATTCTAAATACTCCTTAAAATGAAGGATCAAGCTACCCTCTTGAGCCTATTGCTGTCAAAAGGGTGTTAGATGGAGGTGTGGATAAAGGGCTTTCCCCCACAGCCCCTGAGATCTATGGGAAGGATAGAAAGCACCATTAGATGAATGAATGAAATGGAACAGAGCCAGACAATCCTGCCTGTCGGGAATCCACAGAATGATGGCCAGCCCAGGTAGCGGATCAGGAGAGGGGCTCAGCCTGCCAGAGAGGGGTTTTACCAACTAGTCTCGCTGCTTTGCACTCCATCCTGTGAGGCAGAGATTTACTGACTCATCAAGTAAAGGCCACAGAGACCTGGTAAAGAATTACAGCTTTTAGCAAGATTGGAGGATGCTGATCTTAATCACAGGTGGCAAGGATTAGCCTGATTTTATGTTGCCTTGACAATCAAAAGAGCCAGAGTTGGAAGGCACACATTCAGTCCCACTGCTGTATTCCTAGAATGGGTAGCTGCCGAGATGGTGGATGTGTTTAAAAAAGATTAGAATTCTTATAATTTGTTATTATTATTAATTAGCAACAATATTACTAATGATAATAGCTAACATTTATATAGTGTTTTAAGGTTTGGAAAGCACTTATCACATGTTATCATTTGACTCGTATAACAATCCTGGGAGGTAGGTGCTATGATCATCATCCCCATTTTACAGATGGGGAAACTGAGACACAGAGAGGTTAAGGAACTTGCCTAGAGTCATAGAGTCAGTAATCATTTGAAGCAGAATTTGAACTCACTGACTTTAAGTTCCCCTCTATCTACTCTCCCTCCTGGCTAACTAGTTTGAGGTATCACAGGACTGTGGTTTAGCATATCAAATTGGCCTTGTTCTTTAAAAATCCCAGGGAACAAGAACCATGACACGCTGTTCTGGGCTCATGCTTAATATCTTGCTTGGAAAGCTCTCCCAGGATTCAGCTGTAAACAAATGGAATACTAGATGAACCAAATGATTCGGGGCTGGAGGAGTTTGGATGACTCCTCAAGAAATGTGGGGAAGCAGCTAGATTGCTCAGTGGGTAGAGATAGAGAGCTAAGCCTAGAGATGATGGGAGATCCTGAGTTCAAATCTAGCTTCAGCTACTTCCTAACTATGTGACCCTGAGCAAGTGACTTATTATTTATCCCATACCACTCTTCTGTCTTGGAAATGAGACTCTGTATTGATTCTAAGACAGAAGGTAAGAGTTAAAAAAAAAGAAAAAGGAAACATACAGTCAGCTAGAACATTTCTCTCACCGTGACTCCAGCTATTCCAATCCCGACAATCCCAACGAGTTGGAGTTTGGCACTGATGACATTTTCAATCTCGTCTATACAGTTCTGTTTTGAAAGAAGATAGGTATTACAGTGGATTCCTTTTCTCAAAATCTCTTCTAATGCCTTAGTCTGAACTACTCCCTTTCTCTTTCTGGAGAACACCACATAAAAAGACAGTAAAACCAGACTGGCCACTCCTTGCCCACCTCTCTACCTACTGCCCTAGTTCTTTTTTGTTCTTCCTTCAACTCACTCCTCCTGACCATTACACTCACTAGGGGTGTCACATAGCCAGTCACACGATGAGTAAGGGTTTGAGACAGGATTTGAAGTCAGATCCTTGTAATTCTGAGTCTATGACTCTATAGGCAACATTACTGGAAACATGTCCCATCATCAACCTTCCAGATTACCTCCAGGAAATATATCAGGACAATAATATTTCTTTTATTCACAAAATGGAGAATAGAGGTGATTTCCCAGACCCACAGAACTAAATTTTAAACCCCCTTTCCCTACCTGAATGTACCCTTCCTTCTCCTTGTGAAGATTGGATTTAGCTATCTCCTTTTGTAACAATGTTTGTAACAATGAAGATACTTAGCTCTTCCTTTATAGTGAAGGTAGAATTGTAAGCTACAATCTAGTTTTAGATTTTAATTACAAAAAGGTGTTAAATAACTACAAAGGTTGAATTGATCACAGAAAGGTGTTAAGTAACTACAAAAGGTGAACTTAACAAAAGAGGTGTTAAGTAACCCAAAAAGATATAATCTAAGCAAAGAAGATGAGAACTAAAGAATGGGCAGTCCTGGAGAAAAGCGTCTGCTGTGATTGGTAGACATGAAAATTTAGAGGAGGTGACACAAGACAAAAAGGTCTTTAAATAGAGGAAAAAAAGACAGACATAGTCAGTCACCCTGGGCTTGGACTGAAGGATCAGTCACTCGGCGCTGAAGGGAAGACAGACATTCAGCCAGCCAGTCACCCAGGCTTGGAGTGAAGGACTGGAAGACCAACACCCAGACTTCTTTTAGACTGTTACTGTTGGTGAGTGAAAAGCTGACTTAGTGACCCCTCCTTTCTGGAGGTGTGAAGCCTCCAGGAAATGCCCAACTTCTTGAGACAATTTTCCCCTGGCTAGGACTTAGAAATTCTAATTGTTCTAAGAAGCCAGAGTTTTCTCTCTCTCTCTCATTCCTTAACATCTTCCTTCTATTGTAAATATTGTAAATAAACTACCATAAAATCCATTTACTTTAGTAATTCATTTGGGGATTTAGAAATTAATCCCTGGTGACCACCTAATTAATATATTATCAGTCCAACCACAAATAAATTCAACTTCCTTTATATCAATAGTCAGATGGGAAGACAAAGAAAAACTTACTTTGTGTCCTAGGAGCTCCTTTGGGCATGTAGATTGGACTGGATCAGGGCTTTCTTTTCCACAGCATAGAAACTAGGGGGATTCAGAAAACAGAGTTCAAATAAGGGAAAGAGGAAGTAGAGAATAATTTTAAAAAATAGAGGGCAGGTAGGTGGTTCAGTGGATTGAGAGCCAGACTTAGAGACTGGGTTCATATCTTGCCTCAGATACTTCCTAGATGTGTGACCCTGAACAAGTCACTTAACCCCCATTGCCTATACTCCTTACTGCTCTTCTGCCTTAGAACCAGTACACAGTATTGCTTCTAAGATGGGAGGGAAGGGTTTCAATAAAAGGGGGAATAACCAGAAAGCCTACACACTAGATCCACAATAGGCCACAGGAGCTACTTTTTAAAAAAAAATCATTTCTAGAAGAAGGAGAAAAATGAAATAAAATCGAAAAACCTAGAATTCTGGCTGCTCCACTCTACAGGAAAAACAAAAGCCCCCATTTCCTTGCATCAAAGGGCAAAAAAGGATTTTTGGAAATCATCTTGGAACTGGACCACAGGAAGTAGTATGGGGAACCCAAGTGGTTGAGGAAATCAGTCATTACTTTATGTGAAAACTGCTCCTTTTAGCTATTAGCAGTTCATTTCTCTCATTCCTTGTAGGCAGGGTAGAATCTGCCTTGCCCAGGTGCTCCAGTGTCAGCAGAGGCTGCATCAGACAGGATGTTGAATGATGCCAATGAATTCTCTGAATAAGAAACTTAGGGCTTGATGCTCTGGCCAGACAAGTGCTGGGTTTCATAGTTGAGAGATAAACACAAGAATGATGGAGTGCCGTTGGCAGAATCGAGAGGGTCGGTCTGGAGCATTCAGGCAGATGGGCATCTGCTCTGATTGAGGGTGGTGGGCAGTCTGAATTGTGGCTTCAGAGCATTCATAACTAGACCTCTACCTTGGACTGAAGTCTGGACGGAGAAGTGGGAATTCATCTCTTCTCTAAAACCTTCCTTGACTAACGCCAGTTGCCAATGGTCACCCTCTCAACTTTACTTGCCCAGCAGCAATTTTCAGAGGATTTCAAAATTAGAAGGGGCCTTCAGCACTAGCACAGTGAATCCCCTCATTTTTCTGAGGAGGAAAGCAGTTCCCAGATGAGTAAGGTCACAAATGACAGCAGCGGAATTGGGATTCCAACCGATATTTTCCAATTTGTTGCCCTGGGCACTTTCAGAGTCTTCACATATACACATCAGCATTTCCCAAATCATTCAGGCCATTTCAGAGTTTGAAATACATAGATGGAATCCTCTAAGGAATAAAATGTGGATGGGGAAACTTTGGAGCACGATAAAGGAAATTAAGTCTATTTTCATAATGAAATGATCACATAAGTATTTTATATCATATACTTTAATCTGCTAAATTGTATGCTAATATTAATTCTATTAAAATATTAGCTTATTTAGATGACAACTATGCAAAACTATTTGCGTATCACATATACGTTTGTTAATGCATGAATTCCATGAATGGTTTAATGCTTTAATATATTATAATTAAATAATAAATAAAATAATAAAATGTAATATATTAATATATTTAAAATAAAATGAATTATGATAATCTCATGTGGGTATTAAAATTAATATACAATAAAATAATAACTCCAGTATTATATTTATAAGATTTATTAAATTAAATACTTTTAGTAAATAAAATAAATAAAATTAAAATAAAAAACTAGAGTGAAGCCTGCCGAATAAGACTGTGAGGAAGAAGAGAGTGAGGGAGGAGTCATAGCAAACTTAAATACAATCAAGCATATATGAGGATATATAGCAGGAAAAGGGAAAAGGATTCTAGGCAATACAGAAAGGAATTTGGGGTAATGTAGTTTTTAGGGGTTCAAGAGTTTCCAACTATACACTCACACTCTATTTTGATAATAATTATAGAAAACTAGAACATATTTATTAACATATTAAATTATATGATCATATTAAGTCTATTACTACATTAGCATATGATTAATATATTAAATTATATGCTAGAATTAGTTATATTAATTATTGTTGTCTTTTTTTGGTTGTGTCCTACTTTTTGTGTCCCAAATTTGGGGTTTCTTGGCAAAGATAGTGGAATGGTTTGCCAGTTCCTTTTCCAGCTCACTTAACAGATGAGGAAACTGAGGCAAACAGGGTTAAGTGACTTGCTCAGAGTCACGTGGCTGGTGAGCGTCTGCAGCTAGATTTAAACTCAGGAAGATGAGTCTTCCTGATTTGAGGCTTGACACTCTATCCACCATAACTTCTGGCTGCCCTATACATAATCAGCAGCATATGCTTAATACTTTGTAAAAATGGATGGGGGAGAGGTGTGAATATTGCTTGTGTAGAAATTTTCTCCTGGAACCCTGTTCCATTTCTGCGTCCCACCAGCTTGAGAAACACTGGGCTGTTTTCACTTGCTCTGCTCCAGGGCTCTTGCTTATATATGCTGAGCTCTTTTTAGAGTGTTATTTCCTCAGGTCCCAAGTAGACTGAGACCACTGACTATAAAAGGATGTAAGTTTCTTGCTCTCTTTTCCCCAGTGCAGAGGACAGGATTCTGCGCCTAGAGGGCGCTCGATGAATGGCAAACTTGATTTGCTTGACTGATATTTTTCCTTTCATTCATTTCAGGTGGATGTAGAATCCAAAGCTCTGGGGTGATCTTTTGAAATGAGGTCAGCTAAGAGGAGAAAAAAATGTCAGTACTTACTGAAGAGTGGAAGGTAATGAGAGTTCTGTTCATTTTCTCTTTCAGGTAACCATTATACGCTTCTTCATACATGGTCTGAACTTCTCGTATAGCCTAAAAAAAAAAGAGTCAGAGAATAGAGATTCCCAAGTGGCAAAATTCTGATTGTTTCCTTGCCATCGAGGACAATTTCCTGCCTCCCCAAATGAAAAAGAACAGGCTTAACAGTTTTCTAAGCTGCTACTGTAAACGATCCGTCAGATTTTGGTTAATTACTAAGCACAAAAGGGTTCAGCTGTAAAAGAGAATTTTGGGAACTTGGGCAAGCCAGAGAGTAATAGATTGAGAAGTGAGTGGGTGGTGAGAAAGAAGCAAGAATGAATACAAATGATTCTTCTGAAGATTGCCAGTGAAATAATATAATAGTACAGTTATTCCTTCCACATCTTGACATTCCCCATCCCAGTTTTGATACTGGTGTAAGAAATTAAATGGGTTTTTTTAGAGTTTTGCAGAAGCCACAGATGATACACAAAGGCCAACAGATGACAGAAAAAATTTAGAAACTCAGAAATGCATAAAATCTATGTACAGTATTACATATTATCAATATTTTTCTATTTTAATACCATAAATATACACGGTTTCTTTTTTAAAGTTAAAATAAGTAAAAAGTTAAAGTTTGTGAATAGAACACGAAAGCTAGCAGATAACACACAGAGGCTAGAAATGTAGAGATATTTTCATATTGACCTATATATAGCGCATTATCAGATACTTAACCCACATTTTATAATAAGGTACTGCAAATACTCCACAAAAGAAAAAAAGAAAATTCTGACTTCTTCTTTGGTACAGAGGGAGGGCCAAACATTTTTACCCAAATTTTCCAGATCATAGGGGTACTGCACCCTTAACCCCTACAATGTGGAAGGGATACTTGTAATAGCTAGTACTTAAATATAGTGCTTTGAGGTATATATTATTTCAGGCAGAAGAGATATAGAAGAATAGTTTGGAAAAGTGTCAGGATCAAATGAATCTATGTTTTTTGTTTGTTTGTTTTAAAGCTGAACAAATGGGGGCAGCTGGGTAGCTCAGTGGATTGAATGCCAGGCCTAGGGACGGAAGGTCCTGGGTTCAAATCTGACCTCAGACACTTCCCAGCTAGGTGACCCTGGGCAAGTCACTTGACCCCCATTGCCTAGCCCTTACCACTCCTCTGCCTTGGAGCCAATACGCAGTATTGATTCCAAGATGGAAGGTAAGGGTTAAAAAAAAAAAGCTGAGCAAAATCTGAACACATATGTAGGCAGTGGGGAAAGGGTCAATAGATAAGAAGTTGAAGGGTATGAAGAAATAGTTGATATGGCAAACTACTGGAGAAGATGGGAGAGGAGAGGAGAGGAAAGGAGGGAAAAGTCATGGCTAACCCTTCCTCAGAGACAGGAAGAAAGGGGCAAAGGATGAGTAAAGAGTTGGAGAATTTTAAGGTACGGAGTCAAAGGAGAAAAGGGAGTTTGTGACAGATGGCTTCAATTTTACAATAATCAGAAATAGCTTTCCTAGATCAGCAAAGCTTCCTGGAGGACTCTTCTCTTTTCTGATAGTTTGCAAGGAGGCTCTTTGTGAAAGGAAAAAAGCATTTGCACTCATGAAGATGGTATAAAAAGTGGTTTCTTGAAAAGCTGTTTTCCCCTCTGTGTAAGACCTGACTCTAAACTCACAGAAACCTTGAAATGACTTCTGAAAACCGCACCTCTCCTCCACTTTCTGAGAGCTGTACTTAAATCAGACTAGAAAGATGTCTTTAAAAATTACTGTAAAATATATTTAGTATATTCTGTTTTTGAAATTCTGTTCAATCACTTTTTTTTCATTGCTTTTCCCTTATATCTCTTATTCTTAATCCTAATTCCATTCTTCATCCTTATCACGACTTCCAGTCCTATCTCACCATGTTCTAGTCTTGCTTTGTTTTTGAACTCACGTTCCTCCTTTCAGTCATGACTCTATGGCTGACCAATTTAACTATACAGCTTGCATCTTCTACCCTGAACTACTTTTTCCTCTTGTCGATATTACCACTCCTTGAGCTTTGCCAAATATCCTTCCCGGATTTCTCTGATTTGTCTTCTCTTCTCTTACTAACAAGCTACTGAATACTGCTAGAGAAAAATCAAGAAATCATTCTGATTTCTTGATTTTTTTACTGGGAATTTTTGTTATATGATCTCAGACCCTCCATGATGCATACAAATCCTTTCTTTTCTAATTGACTATCATATTCTACAAAATGATTCTAAGTTTTGCCTTCTCTTTTCAAGTCTTGCTCTCAACAGACTTTGCATCCAAACTCCTTCCATATCACTGTTTTTTTTTTCTCATTTGTGCTAATCTTAGGAATAGGTGGCTTTTCTCTTTACCCAAACCAAATTCCCAACTGTTTCCTCGATCTCATCTTTTCGTATTTCTTTTGGGAACTTGATCCTTTGTTCTTGTTCTCTCTCTGTCTCCTTTTCTTCCTCACTTCTCTGCTGCTGCTGCTGCTGCTGCCAAATATACCCAAGTTCCCCCCATTCTTTTTATTTTGTTTTATTTTTTTATAACTTTATTTTTTATTTGGTCAATTTCAAACATTATTCCTTGGATACAAAAACGTTCCCCCCGTTCTTAAAGGGAGATAGAAAAGCCAAATAAGATTGTCAAACCCTCTAGCTATTGTTCTATAGGTCTTCTCCCTTTTACAGTTGAAATCCTAGAGTCAATATTGATCGCCTCCACTCACAAGGTGAAAGTGTAGTAGAAACTGATAAATTTGAAGCTGGAGGATTTAGGTTCAAGTCCTGGCTCTACTACTTACCTAATTAGTCACCTGTATGACCTCGATTAAGACATTTAATCTCTCTAGATCTCATTTTCCTTGACTGTAAAATGAGAGCGTTAGACTAGATGACCTCCTAAATCCTGTCCAGCTTTAAATCTATAAGCCTATGATACCTCCCAGTCATTTCTCAATATGACTTGCAGTTTGGCTTCTAACTCCATCCCTCAACTGACTCTGTTAGTCTTCAAAGTTGCCAGTAATCACTTAACTGTTAAATCCAATGGCCTTTTTCTTGGTCCCTCAACCTACTTGACCTTTCTGAAGTTTCTAACACTGTTAGCCATCCTTTCCTTCTGGATACTCTTTCCTCCCTTGATTCTGTGACACCGTTGTCTCTGACCCTTTTGACTGCTCTTTCTTAATGATCTTTGTTTTATCATTTTTCACCTCTCATTTGCTAAGCCAGGCTCTCTCTTGCCTGGAATGTTCTTCCTCTTTAAATTGGCTTCTTTGAATTTCTAGATCCTTCCCAGGTTCACTCAAATCCCACCTCCTCATCCCTCTAACTTTTGGTGCTTTCTCCTAGTTCATATGATCCTGGATTCATTTATTTTTGTACCAGCTGGATCCCTTTAGAAGAAGGTCCTTGGAGGTGGAGATGACTTTGTTTTTATATCCCCAGAACCTGGGATCAAGTACAAGTGTCCAGCACAGAATCAACACTTAATAAATCTTGTCAAATTGAATGGAATATCTCCTGATCTTCCAACTTCTTATGAAACTCAGAGTTACTCTTCCCTTCCTTCTCCCCTTTCTTGCCCTCCCTCTCACAGTTTCTCTTTGGATTATCCATAACTCCCTGGCAGATGTGCTTCAGTGACCCATAATACCTAGGATGAACTCAAAATCTTTATCCTTAACAAGAATCAGGCCAAGTTTTGCTCTCTGAGAATCCAGGAGGATCCCCTTTCACTCTTGCTCTTGAAGAACAAGGACCATTGAATAAAAGATCAGAGCATATGCCTCTCTCCTTTTCCCATAATTCTAAGCCCTCTTCCATAGCCAGAGTGGGGTTGCCTTCAACTGTTGCCTGACTTCCTAGTCTGATTGTTCTTGGTTTTTCCATTTCATTTTGGAGGTTGGCAATGTTAAACATGTGCTTTTGGGGAGAATACTTCAAACACTAAATGGTAGATTCTGTGAGCTATTGTTACTTACCATTCCTTTGCCTATAAATGCAAATACTCCAGTGGTTACCTCTGCAGCAAAGATCACAAGCAGGCAGGTGAAAAACTGAAGAGAGGAAATATTGACATCATGAGTTTACTTAACATCTTTTATTCAAAGGCCATTCCTAAAAACACTCTGTAAATTCCACAAGGGTTGGGATTGCGTCAGCAGGAAGCATTTGCAAAATGAGTTGCCTTCTCTAAGACATTAGGGCTTCTTTCTCTTGATTCTCTGGGAGATGACTGTAAGGTGCCCTGGAGAGATTTTTGCCTGAGCCCTTTGGGTTTTTCCTGATACAAATTTGGAAAGCCAAAGAAAGAGATGTTTGATTGTCTTTTCCAGCTCAGTCTCACTGCTTCTACCAACCTAGATTATGCAGTGCCCTTTGACCAGCTCCTAAGCTTCCATATCATCCCTTTTGTTTTAAACCCTTACCTTCTGTCTTAGAATTGATACTAAGGATTGGTTCCATGGCAGAAGTAAGGTACGGGCCAGGAAATGGAGCTTAAAAGACTGGCCCGGGGTGACACAGTTAGGAAGTGTCTGGGTCCAGATTTGAACCTAGGACCACTCATTTCCAGGCCTGACTCTACCTGCTGAGCCATCTAGCTATCACTCAATTCATCTCTTTCCCCACCATGCTATTCCCAGTGTCTGGAACCTGTGAATCTTGAAATTTTTCAGACTTGTGAATGTTAAAAATTCCCCATTGGGGAATTCTCCATTGGGACAATTCCCTACTTGGGACTATTCCCCATTTTAAACAGTGAAGCTACTTAGATCTAAAATGTGAGAACTCTACTTAGATCAGGAATGTGAGACCTCTACTCCACCCATACTTAAGCCTGCTTTAGGGGAGAAAACTCCTTGCTGAACAATGAAAAATACTTACACCCATACTTAAGCCATGCCTATTTTTAGAATTAATAAAAAGGGGTGCTAAGTACCTATAAAGGTCAGGCAACTTGTGAACTTACAAGGAGCAAAGAGGAAAAAACTTACTCAGAGATTCTAGCCTACTCAGGTGTGGATTACTAAAAGGATTAGTCTACTCAGGTGTGAATTCAGACTGGGCTGTCCTTTGGAAAACGTCTACTGTGATTGGTAGATGGAAGAACTTAGGGGAGGTGACATAGGAGAAAACCCCCTATATAAGAAAAGGACAGGCTGTTGAAAGGAGATACAGTCTCTTGAAGGACAATCTCTAAGGAGGTCTCTCAAGGGAGGCTGACTCTGGCTGGAACTCCCTCTGGGGAGACTCTGTCCCCCTGAATCCTCACTTGAACAGATCTTATGGTGAGTGATTAAGGACTGATCTTTTCTTTTAGGGCTTAGGCCTGGGTTGGCCAGGGCTGCCTGGGCCGGCCTATTCTTTTCTCATTTATTTCCTTTTTCTCTCTCTCTCTTTTTCTTTGATTCCTCATTGTATTATTAATTAAATTCTCTATAAAACCCAGTTGACTTGGGTATATTCATAATTGGGAATATTTCCCTGGCGACCACCTTATATTTGATTTAAAACAAGACACTGTAGTGAAAACATATTTTCTGCAGTTTCAATTTACTCACCCACTCTTTTAGTGGCCACAATTTAAGTCTTCCACTATTTTAATCACTACAGTTTATGACCTCAACCATTTTAACTCTTACAGTTTATGGCATCCACTCTTTTTAAATGCCACAAACCCTCCCTACTATCACCTCTACACATGAATACTGATTTTGAGCCCATATCTGAAGGCCTAGAACAAATGCTACTTTCTTTGTGAAACCTTCCCTGATTCCCAGATGGAAGTGTTTCCTTGCTAGGAACTTATCGTATTGTATTCTCTTTTGTTGCAGCTATTCTGTATATGTTTTTTTTATACTAGATCATTTTTATTTCCTTTTATTTTTTATTTTTATTTTTATTGTCATGCAAACCACACTTCCATATTGGTCATTGTGGTAAGAACAAAGTCATACATAACCAAACCCCCTCCCCCCCAATAAAACCGTAAATACGCTAATGTTGTGGAAGGTAGAATGCTTGATCTGCATCTATCTGACTCCTATAGTTCTTTCTCTGGAGGTGGATGGCCTTCCCCATCATCAGTCTTTCTGGATGCTGAGAGGAGCCACGTTTTCATAGCTGTGTATAGCATGTTTTAATGTCTCTTCCTAACCCACATAGATAACACTTTTGAATAAACTTCTTGATGGCAGAAACCATGATTTCTTCCTCTTTGTTCCCCCTAATGGCTAGCCCTGGCCATATGATACATAGTCATTTAATGACTGCTTAATGAGTTCACATTCTGACCATTTCTGATTCCTTTAATTCTTAGCATCAGTCCCACCACCATATATTAGGGGAGAGATATTCATATATCCTGGATTTACTTATCTGTGAATGTGCTGTAACCCCTTCATAGAAGGTAAGCTCGTTGAGGGCAGGGACTGCTACACTTTTGTCTTTCTGTCCCTAGAGCTCAGGTACACAGTATGTGTTTTAATACATGTTCGTTGATTGATGGATCTCTTGTTCATCAGACAGCAGCTCAGATCTACCAGGATTAGGCAGACCGTCTCTCATTGTTAAATAGAACGTGGGAGGGAACAAAGAATGGGGACTACTAATGGGATATCATTTCTGACATCCAGAGCTTTGAAGGAGAAACAAGAGCTAAAAACCCGACAAAAGGCTTCCATCAACAGCCCTCTGCTTCCCAGCAAGGAGTGCTGCCTCTGATTCCCCATGGAGCAATACAGAAATCTTCTCTCTTCCTTCCCTCCCTCCTCTGAAATGGGCATTTCTGAATCTTGCCACATATTTCCTGAAATCATTTGATGTTAGTTTAAAAATGAGGCTGCTCACCAAAAGAGACCCCAAGAGGGACATGTGGTAGAGCTATTGATTTAAATTGACTCGTTCTTGTAAATAACAATTGCGCCCTAGCTATGAAGTTGCCATTTGGGAAATACCTCATGTGCTACGAAATACTGCCTTTGAGGAACGACAATCATAACTCCGTAGATTTCTAGGGCATGCTTCCTTCTACTTTCCAATGGATGGTTTGCTTAGTTGATTAAGGCTTAGTCTCCCTTTCTCACCCAGGCTAGCAATGCAGCAGCTACCCATGGACCTGTCTCCAGTACTGATCAGCACAGAAGAGTTCATTAACCTGGGTCCAGTTGCCTCTCCTTAAGCAGCCTGGTGGCCCAGGGACTGAGTCCACCTGTGCCATGATTAGTACAACCATCTGATCAGGACTAGATCAAATGTAAGAAAAGCTCTTGAACTCGAGCAATCTCCTAGGCTCCAACATTCCTCAGGAGCAGGGATTGTAGGCTTGGGCTACCACGCCTGGCCATATGATCTCATTCGATCTCATCTCCCCCTTATGAGGTGAGAGAGTATAGCTGTGAAGGGAGACTCCAAGTGTCAGAGGGGATGCATGACTTCCCAGGTCATTCAGTGAACCCATGGTGGAGCCAGGGCTGGGTCCCCCCACTTACGGATCCAAGCAGACACTGAGACTCTCTTACAGCTCCACAGCACCCGAAGAATCCCACAGTCATCATCAGGGCACCTGCTCCAACAAGTACGTACAGTCCTACCAGAGAAAGAAGAAACCAGAGACTTCAGCAAAGGAAGACCACAAGGGCTCTTAAGTATGCTGGAAGAAAAGCAGGGTCTGATTCTTGGAAACTCTCACCACTGGAGATCATTGATTATCAATATTGTTTTTTCAGCTAATTGGGTTCAGTGTATGTGTGTATGTCTCTCTGTGTGTCTGTGTTTTGAGAGTAAGTCTCTCTATCTCATTACCCCCAATGCTGATGAGTGTGGGAGCTTTGACCACCTCCATTTTTTATCTGGGTCAGTTTGCTCCTCCTTAGGCAGGCAGTGTGGCCCCCTCTCCTGGGTGGTTCGCCACATCAAGACTGGACTTAGGATGGATACTCATCAATTTTTGCCTTTCTCTGACTCAGAATTCTGGAGCTCAAGAGATCCAACAGCCTCAGTCTCCCCCATAGCAGAGACTATAGATACGTACCACCTTTCCCAGCCAAACTTTTCTTTAAAAAAAAAAAAAACCCACAATACTTATCTTCTATCTTTGATGGCAGAAGAGGGATAAAAGCTGGGCAACTGGGGTTAAGTGGCTAGCCCAGGGTCACACAGCTGGGAAATATCTGTGGCCAGATTTGAACTTAGGTCTTCCTGACTCTAGGTCTGGCACTCTATCCATCATGCTACCTAGCTGCCCCACCCAGCTTAAGTTAACAAAAAAAAAAAAAAACACACACAACAACAAACCACATAGCACTTAGGCATTGGAGGGGTCCACTGGATCATAGGCTCATAAATCTAAATCTGAAGGGGTCCCAAGAGTCCATCTTCTCCAAACCCCAAATTTAATTCATGAAGAAATGAATAGATTAGAAGACATCAAGGCAGGATTTGAACCTAGGTTCTTTGATTCTAAAAATGATGATTTCTCTCTCTCAACATGGAGCCAAAAAAAAAAAAAAAGCAGTAAGGCATTAAGAACAGTTGGTAAGGATTACTAGGTGAACTCAGTGGATAGAAAGCCAGTCCTGGAGACAGAAGGTCCTGGGTTCAAACTTTACTGTACCATGATGGTTTTCTGGTTCCTTAATGATTTTAGCTCTCTGATGGCACAGATTGTACTATATACTATACTATGTTCTCCACAGCACAGAGGTAGGCACGTAGTAGCTGCCAGAAGAAAAACAAAATCCTGGATTGGTGTAGCAAGCAGAGCTCTTTTTTGGAATAGAACAAGTTGAGAACAAACTTGTTATTTCCCTGGCTGATCCCTAGATGTAATGAGCCAGTGTGTGTTGTGTGGCTTATGTGAGGGGGGTGGAGTAGCCCTCTGCCTGCTTCTCAGAATTCTCATCATACTAAGGTTTCCTCTTAAGTCTGTACATTTCATTTGCATGAGTCATCCTGAAGCCACCACTGCCTCTTACCCAAGCTTTCCTGTTCAGTAAGAACTTGGCTGAGGGCAGATGGGATCATAGGATTATGGATTTTAGAACCAGCAAGTATACAACTGGGTCAAATTTATAAGAATAAGAGCCATTCCCCGATTGATAAATGGTCAAAAGATTTATACAGGCAGTTTTCAGAAGAAGAAAAAATCAAAGTTATCTATGTTATTTATTCATTTGTGTCTGACTCTTCCTGACTCTGAGGACCATAATAGTATTCCAGTGCTGTCCAATACTACTACTCAGTCTGTATCCCAAAAAAATCAAAAGGAAAAGGACCTAGATGTTCAAACATATTGATAACAGCTCTTTTTGTGGTGGAAAAATTAGAAATTGAGGGCATGTCCATCAATTGGATAATGACTGAACAAGTGGTATGTAATTGTGATGGAATACTATTGTGCTGTAAGAAATGACTTGGGAGGTTGTTTCAGAAGAACACGGCAAGACCTATAGGAACTTATCCTAAATGAAGTGAAAAGAATGGGGAGATCATTGTGCATAGTAGCAATAATGTAGTGATCATTAACTGTGAAAGACTGAACTACTCTGACTCAGACAATGATCAAAGATAATTCCAAAGGACTCAGGATGAAAAAGTGCTATCTGCCTTCAGAGAGAGAGAGAGAACTGATGAACTCTAGGTGCAAATTGAAGTATAATTTTCTCTTTTTTTGTTTTTTTAAAAATATGGTTAATACAAAAATATGTTTTGCTTCATTTCACATGTAAAATTTATATCATATTGATTACTCAGTGGGAGGGAGAGGTGTAAAAGGAAGGGAAGTAGAGAATTTGGAATTCAAAATTTCAAAAGAAAAGAATGTAAAAATGAATAAAGGTAGATTAAAATTATTTTTAAAAACTGGCGAGGACCTTTGAAATCAGCTTAGTCCAATGCTCTCCATTTACAGATGAAGAAAATAAAGCTCGAATCTGTGCAAAGCAAGCTATATACAGGATAAATAGGAGATAATTAATAGAGGGAAAAGTACTAGAATTCAGAGGAGTTGGGGAAGGCTCCCTGTAGAATGTAGGATTTTAGTTGGGACTTAAAGGAAGCCAGGGGGGCCAAAAGTTAGAGCAGAGGAGGGGGAGCATTCCAGGAATGGGGGGAGGGCACGGGGGAAGAACACTCTGACATATACCATTTCATTTGGTTCTTATAATAATGCTGAGGTAGGGCTATTATGTTTATTTCATAGATGGGAAAACTGAGGCCCAAAGAAGTAAAATTACCTGCTAGAAATTCAGAAGCCTCTTAAATCCCAGCCCAAAGCTTTTTAACCAGCACAAAAGCTTAGTGATGACAACTATAGGATATTAATCTCTTCCCTTACAGAATTTTGCTACCTTTAGCCAATCTAGCACATCAAGAGCCTAATTCTTTTTTTTTAAACCCCTTCCTTCTGTCTTAGAATCAATGCTCTCTATTGGTTTCAAAGCAGAAGAGTGGTAAGGGCTAGGCAATGGGGGGTGAGTGACTTGCCCAGGGTCACCCAACTAGGAAGTGTCTCAGGATAGATTCAAACTGAGGACTTACCAACTCCAGGTCTGGCTCTCTATCCACTGAATTGCCTAGCTTCCCTTTCCTGAATTTTTTATTCTTTAAATAAGCCCTCACCTTCTGTCTTAGTACCAATTTTAAGACAGAAGATTGGTTAGGGCTGTGTAATGAAGGTTAAGTGACTTGCCCAGAGTTGCATAACCAGAAAGTATCCAAGTTCAGATTTGAACCTTGGACCTCCCATCTCCAGGCTTGGCTTACTATCTACTGAGCTACCCAGCTGCCTCCTAAGAGCCCAATTCTTAAGAGCACTTGCTTGGAACTTGTTGACAGCTGAAGCCTGGTTTAAATCTTACTGGATGAAGAACTGCAAAGCTGGGAGGGATCTCAACTTGCCCAACTCTTCTCTGTAGCATTCATGGCATGTAGTTATAGAGTTTCTGCTCAGATACTTCCAACGACAGATATGGGGCTGCTTAACCAAGCTGTTGACAAGTCTTGAGCTTGGGAAGTGTCCAGACTAAATCCAACACTAATACGGTAAGGTGAGCCCCCAAGGAGCAGAGGGCTACTAGACTGCCTAAAGATGGGCACACTGGTCCAATATTGGGATCAGATGTGAGTACATTTCCAGCCCTGGTGACATAGGGAGAACTAGTAACCAAACAAATAAACAGATATCTTCTTCTCTAATGCAAAATGAGAATAACAGAAAGTACAGAACATTGCAGTTTGGTTGGAATACAGTAATGTTTAAACCTAAATACAGAACTTTACATTAAATTTATATAAATTTTCTATTAAATTTTATCATATCAGAATCAGCCCAATATTTATTTTATAGCCTGACCGGCATCCAACAGGTTAACCCATCCCTTCCAGTTTTGAGTCATCTCCAGGTTTAATAAGCATCACATCTATCTTCCATCCACGTTGATTAGAAAAATGTTAAACAGCACAGATCTCTAGGGTTCTTCATTGCCAACACCAATACTACTTTTAGGGTTCAACTATGTCACCATTTTGGAAGTCAACAAGGGCAGCTGGGTAGCATAGTGGATAGAGCATTAGGCCTGGAGATAGGAAGTTCTGGGTTCAAAAGTGGCCTCAGACACTTCCTAGCTCCAAGTGCCTAACTCTTATTGCTCTAATGCCTTGGAATCAACATTTAGAATCAATCCTAAGACAGAAGGTAAGGACTTTAAATCAACTAATCAAATGGAATTTAGCACCATCTGTCCTTGATAAACTCATGCTGCCTTTTATCGATCACTGTTTCTTCTAGAAGTTCAGAAAATATTCTTTTAATAATTCATTCTTAGGTTTTTTTTTTTTAATTTGAAGGTCAATGGGGCTTTATTTACAGAGTCAAAGGCATGGAAGACCACGCAAAGCTTTAAAAAATTTTTCTTGTGCAAAGGAAATTCCACTTAAGCATCAATGCTTCTGTGGTACCCTTGGATCAGTAAGTAAGAGGTTAAATCTCATTAATCTGGGAAACTCATGTGGAACAGACCATTCACTAATGATGCTGGATAATGTATTCCTGTATTAATAATCATCTTAGCTTCAAAAAGAAATGGCCAGAGTGAGTCAGGACCTTTAGAAGAATGAGCAGTTTTCTCCCTTTAGGGTACAACAGGAGGAAGGTCTCCTTAAACACTCTGGGTGACCATCAAAGGCTGGCAGTAGTTTTCTAGATTCAACCCAAGGAGTGTCAGCTTTGGGTCTTGTGCTCCGGGCCTGCTGAGTTGTTCCTGTTTGTATGGGCAACCTCTTAATGGAGAAACACTGTTAATATCCTCCAGGTGCAGACATGACTTCATCTCCTCAAGGATATGCTCTTTCTTTAGAGCTTTTCAGGGCTGATGGGGTCATGCTGCTCATTCTGCTCTAGGACCCTTAAGAAAACAGCCCCAAAGAACTTAGGAGAGTTTAGGTAACTGAGAGAAACTCTGTTAAGTTCCCTGAAAAGAAGAAGGAGAAGGAGAAGGAGAAGAAGGAGGAGAAGAAGGAGAAGGAGAAGAAGGAGGAGGAGAAGGAGGAGGAGAAGGAGGAGAAGAAGAAGAAGGAGAAGGAGAAGAAGGAGGAGGAGAAGGAGAAGAAGGAGGAGGAGAAGGAGGAGAAGGAGAAGGAGAAGGAGAAGGAGGAGAAGGAGAAGGGAGAAGAGCACAGAATGCTTGGGAAGTAATAAATGTTCTGAAACATCCCTGCTGCCCTCTCTCCAATCCTACTCCTAAACTGCCAGATGCTCCCTTCCCTAGGTTAACCCTAGGTTTTTAACCTTTTTGTTGTTGTTGTTTTCCCATGGATCCCTTTGGCACTTTAATGAAACATATGGATTCCTTCTCACAGTAATATTTTTAAATTCATAAGATAAAATACTCAGTATTTTTTTTTTTCTGTTACGTCCAATTCTTTATAACCCCGTTTTGGGATTTTCTTGTCAAAGATCTGGATGTGATGTTCCATTTCCTTCTCCAGCTCATTTTACAAATGAGGAAACTGAAGCAAATAGGACTCAGTGACTTTCCCAGAGTGACACATCTAGTAAATATATCTGAAGTCATATTTGAACCCAGGACCTCCTGCCTCCAGGCCTGATTCTCTAACCACTGAGCAACTGAACTGCCCCCATTTGATTTATTTCAACGCTTTTGTTAAACTGGTAGATGAAGAGAATGCTGTAGATATCATTTACATAGATTTTTGGAAAGCACTTGACAAAATCATGCTATTCTTTTCCTCTGTACTCTAGATAAAATGGATGTGGGCTGGCTGATAGCATACCTTGTTGTTGTGAAGTTGTTTTTCAATTATTTTTGACTCTCTGTGACCCTATTTGGGGTTTCCTTGGCAAAGATGCTAGAGTGATTTTCTGTTTCCTTCTCCAGTTCATTTTACAGATGAGGAAACTGAGATAAATAGGGTTAAGAGACTTGCCTAGGGTCACACAGTCAGCAAGTATTTGAGATAACATTTGAACTCAGGTTCTCCTGTTTCCAGGCATGGCATTCTAGTCATTGCTCCACCTAGCTGCTAAAATATATAAATTCAATATACAGTTTTAAAAAGAGAACCAATTATACTGAAATAAAGATGCGATTTTTTTCTCAATCCAGGTTAAGAACCCTCCGGAAACAGACAGATGCAGAGATCCAAAATGCTCCTTCTGTAGCTTAACAGAAACACAGAGAATATGAGATCTAATTAGCAGGCACCAGTATCCGAACAGCTGCCTTCCGCCATTCACTGCTCTAGTTTGCCAGCCTTATTTTTCATTATATTATGTTCCTAGTTGAATCTTTTTCCCCCCAGTGGTTACTTGGAAACCTCTAATCCTTCAATTATCTGCTGACACTGAAGCTGAATTCCTATCTGGCATCTTGGTGTCTTAGGAGGGGAACACTATGAGTTGGGTGGATTGGTTGATATGGAGAAGGGAGAAACGATGGGAAACCTGGAGAAACATCACCCATTTCTAGCGATCGCTGTATTATCATTCATTCATTTGGTGAATGCTTATTAAGTACCAGTATAAGCACAGTGCTCTGTGAAAGGTAAAGTTTAAACTGGGCATCTTTCTGGCCATATGAAGTAAAGAAGTTTTTTCAATGACACTAATGAAGGGAAGGAGAAAGATAATGTGGTAATTACAAAAGACAGATGAGCATATAGAAGGCTTTTTTTTTCTTTTTTAGGATAAAGGAGAGTTGAGTATAATTTCAGGCAAATGGGAAGGACCCAGAGGAGGGAGAGAAAGAGAAAGAAGAAGGAGGCCAAGAGAGAGGAGGGAGAGAGGGAGATAGAGAGAAACAAAAGGAGAGAGATGGGGAGAGAGAGAGAGGGAGAGAGATTGGGGAGGGAGGAAAGGAAAGAGAGACAGAGACAGAGACAGAGACAGAGAGATAAGGAGAGAGAGAAAGGAAAGAGTATTCTGATGGATTCTGTGGCCAGGGAACAAAGTAGAATCAACACCACCACCGCCTTGGCATTCAATATTTATGAGACAGCAGTATGTACTAGGAAAGAGCACTGAGACTTTGAGTTAGAAGTTTGGGGTTAGAATCCTAACTTCTTAATTGCATTACCTAATTTAACTCAAAAATACTTTAATTCACAAAAAGACAAAAATCTAACAGTCCCTACTCTCCAGGAGCTTACACCATAGGTAGGTGTGTGTGTGTGTGTGTGAGAGAGAGAGAGAGAGAGAGAGACAGAGACAGAGACAGAGACAGAGACAGAGAGAGAGAGAGACAGAGACAGATAAAGGAAAGAAGGGGGGGAATGGAGAGACAGGGAGACACAGAGAGAGAGAGAGTATAAAAATGTAGGGGAGGACATCTGGAGCAAAGGAAGTAGGAAGGAATGGATCTGAAGGGGACAAATAGAGTGATGATTAGGCTTAGTGAATAAAAGGGGAAAGGAACGGAATGGGAGCTTATCCTGAGAAATTTTGAGGAATGGATGAGGGTATTAAAGAGAAATCCTATCAGGGGGCTTCAATTTCTTGTCCCTCTTTCATGGTCACAAGATTCACTTATTAGGAGGCAAAGAGAAATTCAGTATAAGTTGGTCCATTAGAGCAAAGCATTTTTTTCAGAACCCCATTCCAAATCAACCAGGGTAATTAGTCCAATAAAAATCTCATTGCCAGCAGGACTGGAGACAGGAAGTCCTGGATTCAAATCTGGCCTCATACTTCCTAGCTGTGTGACTCTGGGCAAGTCACTTATCTCCACATGTCTAACCCTTATCTGTCTTCTGCCTTGGAATTGATATTTAGCATTCCAAGCAGAAGGTAAGAGTTTGAAAAAAATCTCATTGACATTTGGTGAAATAGTTGAGCTTGGTTGGGTTCAAGTAGCTATTATAGGAAATACATCAAAGCTTCCTGGAGATTTTAATGGAATAATTGCCTCAACCACTTTGGAATGGCTTTCTGAAAAAACCCTTTGCTTTGATAGGCCAGCATCTCCTGATCTTATAGTTGTACTCAGTGATTTTTAAATATCTACTCCTGAGATTTTAAAACCTCATATTGCTTCACACTAATTGCTGCAAGAGTCCTTAAGTGATATCTCAATGTACTTTTCATTTTGTTGCTAAAAGGTAATTTCATCTCCCGTTTGAAATATTATCATTATTATTTTTTAGAGAAAATTGGTGTTCAGTGAATATGTATTTTTTATTTACATACGGTGCCTGAAGTAGCGGGGTGGAAGGGAACTGGAACTATTTGAACAATCAGTTCCCCTTGTCTTAAATCCCATGAGGCCTCTTGCCACACATGTTCTCAAGAGGAGTCATTGGTATAAGAGTCAGAAGACCTGAACTCTCCGATTTAAGATTTGTCATTAACTTATTGAATAATCATAGGAGACCTTAGACAACTTAAACTTCCTGAATCATAGTTACCACATCTAAAACATTGGAAGGGAAGGAAGTTGGACTAGATAATTTTAAAGATCTTTTTCAGGTCTAATATTCTGTGATTCCACAGATACCCATTTTCCTGAACAACAAAAGACGGGAATCAGCATTGTAAGGCTTCCATCATCGAATCCATGCTAAGTATCAGTTCCAGGACAAAAGAACAGTAAGGGCTAGGCAATTGGGTTTAAGTGACTTGCTCGGGGGGTGGGGGTGGGGGTGGGGTGGTGGTGGTGGTGGTGGTGGTGGTGGTGGTGGTGGTGGTGGTGGTGGTCCTGGCTCTTTATCGACTGAACCACCAAGCTTCCCCCTGTTAACCTGATTTGTAACATTTCTGTATTAGTTCTTTCTGGTCTTTTGGAGGAACACATAAGTGTATTCCCTAAAACCTAAAAAAATTTCTTAATTCCATAAGACTGGTGCACCAGGTAAGTGACCAAAGTTTAATTTATGACTGTGCCTCATGACTCTGGCTGACAGAGTGCTAGACGTTCCAACATCTTGGCGTGGTGGCAGTTATTTGTCTGGGTTTGGTGGTGTTTGCCCTTGAGCTGATTCAGGTTCAGGCATCTTGGCTGAACCCTTTGGAGTTCAGGCTGATTCCTTCCTCCTTCATACTCCAAAATCTTACTTTCTAGATCTCCTAATCTTCCCGCCCAGTACTAGCCAGGTGGGAGAAATCCTACTCCCTTTCCTTCTTCCTTCTTCTTAATCTCCTCCACTATACCAATTAAATCACCATAAAATTAAAAAAAAATGACTGTGCCTCAGTTTCTCACCTATAAAGGATAGATTAATATTTCCAAGCTGTCCTATACCTGTCAGTGGTATCACTTTGGCCAGCTACTCAGGCTCAAGCCATCCTTGACTCTGTCCTTCTCCTTGACTGTCTTCTTCAGTCATTTAATGAATTCCTGTTGGGTGTTTGTTTGTGACTTCTCTTGTATGTGTCGTTGTTTTTCCACCCAACCCTGGCTTGCACTTTAGCCTCCAACTGGCCACCCTGCCTCCAGCTTGCATTGCTTCAATCTATGTTACACAGCTCCAGCCAGATTAATCTTTCTTTCCAGTCTTATTTCACAATGCTCTCCTTCATCGAGTCTATATTCCAGCCAGGCTGGGCAACTAACTGTTCCCTGATCTCATCCTATCTGATCTGCTGCTCTATATTTTTGTACGCGCCAGTCCTCAGGTCTTCTTTTACACTTACTATTTTCATGACCTTGAGCAAGTCACGATGAAAGGCAGTGCAGAACAAGTAACAAAACGCTGACTCTAAATTCGAAGGATGTGGGTTTGAATTCTACTTATAATGATTACTGCCTGTGTTGTTGTGATGGTGGTTGTTTTAATACTTTGTGACTCCATTTGGGGTCTTCTTGGCAAAGATACTGGAGTGGTTTGTTATTTCCTTCTCCAGCTCATTTTACATAGGAGGAAACTGAGGCAAATGGGCTTAAGTGATTTGCCCAAGGACACGCAGCTAGTAAGTATCTCAGACCAGATTTGAACTAAGGAAGATGAGAATTCCTGACTCCTGGCCAGCCTCCACCTGGCTGCCCTACTACCTATGTAACCACGGGCAAATCACTTAACCTCCCTGGCTCTTTAATTTCCCTTGCCCGTAAAATGAGAGTGTTGGACTAGATGGCCTCCAAAATTCCTTTCAGCTATAGATCTGAGCCTATGACAATCTCTTGGTGAAATTCTTCTCTTCATTCAGTGTATGGCCCAGGAGTCATTTCTCTTACTTGGCCATCCCAGATTGTTCAGGTAGAAGAAATGCCTCTTTCCCTGACTCTCCCAGACCACTTCTATCTCCTTTTCCCAAGCACCTATCCCAGGCTCTCTTGTATCATGATTAATTACAAGTGTTTAATCCCTTCTAAGGGATTCTAAGCTTCTAGGTGATTTTTTTCATTTTGTAGCTATATTGTTGATTGAATAAAATAGTTGTTTTGTTATTTTTTCCCTCTGTTCAAAAACCTTGAATGGCTTCGCACTGATGACAAGATAAAATCCCAAACACGCTCTCAACCCCTGGAATTCAAGGCTGGTCCTGAGTTATCTCGTCTCATACCACTGCCCACTAGGGACCCTCTCCTCTAACCAGATTGATCCCCTTGCTCATTTCTCCTAACCACATTCTTCATACTCCATCCTCCAAGCTTCCATTTATCTATTTCCTCAGCATGGCATGCTCTCCTCCTCATCTCTGCCTACCCAAATCCTCCCCGTTTTTTTTTTTAACCCTTATCTTCTGTCTTGGAATCAATGCTGTGTACTGGTTCCAAGGCAGAAGAGTGGTAAGGGCTAGGCAATGGGGGTCAAGTGACTTGCCCAGGGTCACACTGTTAGGAAGTGGCTGAGGCCAGGTTTGAACCTAGGACCTTCCATCTCTAAGCCTGGCTCTCAATCCACTGAGCTATCCAGCTGTCTCCCCCTCACCATTTTCAAAGCTTAGGACAAGTCCAACTTACTCTATTCAAGTTTTTCCTGATTACCCCAGCCCACGGAGAGCACTACCTTCCTGAACTCTCATAATCTTTTTGGGTGTCGGGTTCCTCATCTGTAAAACGAGGGTATCAGCACCTACTTATTGGGTTGTTAGGAGCATCAATTGGGATGACATATCTAATTGTTTTTGATCAGTCATTTAAGTTATGTCTGACCTCTTTATAGGATATAGTTTATTGATATTTTTTTCTAAACTGTGGTGCCCACCCAATATTACCAAAACCCATTTGTGGTTTCCTTGGCAAAGATGCTAGAGTAATTTTCTGTTTCCTTCTCCAGCTCATTTTACAGATGAGGAAACTGAGGCATACAGAATTAAGTGACTTGTCCAGGGTCACACAGCCAGATCTGAACTGGTGAAGATGAGTCGTGCTGACTCCAGGACTGGCACTCTATTTGCTTTGCAGACATTAGTGTTAGATAAAGTTGAACATTGTGATTATTTACATTCCTACCTCTTCTACATGTTTTCCACTTAATCCATCCATATATTTTCCACAGAGCCTAGATTGGAATGGATCTCAGAATTGGAATGCATCTCATACCTGAGAAGAATCCTCCCTACTGCTTCTATGCCAGTTGTCCAACTTTGCTCCAAGAGCTTCACCCGTGGTCTCCCATTTCATTTGTGGAGAGCACTCAACATCATTCCAGTTTTTCTTGACCAGAGCCTAAATTTGTCTCTTCGTCCTCTCCATGCAGTACTCCTGGTTCTTCCCTCTGGGGCCATAACAGATCAAGCATGGCTCTTCTTCCAATGACAGCTCCTCAAATTCCTAGAAGTCAGGAATCATGTCTCCCCACCAAGTCATCTCTTCTCTGGACTTCTAAATATTGTGGAATTCAGCTCTCTCAAGTCTCTGCCATTCTAGCTCTTCTCCTCTTTGTATGACACGGTTTGTTGATGTCTTTTTAAAATTGTGATGCCCACCCAATATTCCCAATCAGATCTTATGGAGCTAAAGATCAACCTTGACAGTCCTCTTCCTTTCAGATGACCTAAAGTAGCATTAGCTCTTTTGGCCATCAGATAAAGCTATTGACTCCTCTAGAGGGAGCCTGGAGTTCACTGAAACCCTTGAATCTTTGGACAAGGACTTCTATACAGCAGGCATTCAATAAATGCTTTTTTGAGTATTGGGCCACAGTTAGGACTTCGCATTTTTTTTTCAACCCTAGTGTAAGACTTCACATTTAAGTGATGTGGTAGATAGGGTATTGGCCTTGGAGTCAGGGAGACCTAAATTTGGTTTCTGCCTCAGACACATATTGGATGTGTAGTTTTCCTTAACATATCTGTGCCTTAGTTTCCTCATCTGTAAAATGGAGATAATTAGCACTATTGTGTTAACATGGGGATAATTGTACTAATAGCAGTTGTGAGAATAAAACACATAAATCCAAACTGTAAAATATTAAATACTAGCCATTATTATTAATATTGTTACATTTTTTTCTTTGTATCTTGAGTATAGTGATTACTTAAGATTATGAGTTACTTAGATGCTTAATAAATGTTTATTGAACTAAATTTGGTTAGTTAAATTTAAATCCTAGGGCAGCTAGGTGACCTGGGTTCCAATCTGGTCTCAGACATTTCTTAGCTGTATGACCCTGGGCAAGTCACTTAATTCCATTTACCTAACCTTTACCATTCTTCTACCTTAGAACAGATAAGTTTATTTTATTTTATTTTTAAACCAATAAAAGTAAGTCCTACCAAATTTTGGCTCGCTAGCTTTAATTCATCGGAATCCAATCTTATTTTCCCCTAACCAAATCTGACCTCTTGAAGACAGGGCCAAGATTTTCTACTTTTTTTGAATTTCCCACAGTGCCTCACCCAGCACTTTACAAATTAGATCCTCAATAAATACTTTATTGACTCACTGCTCTGTTATTATTTTCTAAAATTAGAGTATGGGCTAATAATGCCAACCGGCTAAAAGAAAACCAAAAGATTTTGCCAACTCCCTGGATATTTCCAAATATCCAGATCGTTAGCGGCCCATGGGTGTAGCCTGTGCGTCTTACATAGCCCACATAGGATCCGCCTTTTAAAATAGAATTTTCTTTAAAATTCTTGGGCCGTTTCTCTGTCACCCTCATCTAAAACTATGTTTTCGAACTCCCTGTTCTCTCTCCTCCTCAAAACTGGAGGGAGAAGGTACAGGAGGTGGGCACGCTTGACCACGCTTGACCACGCGGCTGACTTGGGAATACAATGACCAGCCTATGCTGTTCCATGAACCCAAACAATCTCTTTTTCCTTCCTGAGGTCCGACCCAAGGGTGGACCCCCTGCCTCTGGGCACAATTGTACTTTCCGAGCATTGAGCCTCAAGGCTCAGGGCTGGAAAATCCTGGCAGCTAGATTGGAGGGGCCAGCATGTCTGGAACAGAAGAATAGACCAATGTGATTTCTGGGCACACCCTGGATAAACACGGCTTCCTCAGCCTGAACGCTCAGAACACCATGCTCTGGGATTCTGTAGCAACAAACCGAGGCTGCTGCCCCATGGTCTTCCACCCTGATGATGGAGACAAGCAGCTTTTTGCTTTTCAGTCCGTCTGGACTATCACTCCCTGTGCTTCCTCAAGCCCTCCCCATCCTTCGAGGTCCATGGAAGATTCTACTTCTGCTCTCTGGCCTTTCCCAAACACACCAAGCCCCCTAAAACCTCTCTTTTCCCCCTTTTACTAACCATTTAGACCCTTCCTGTGGCTCTTATCTGCCCCACAAAAAACTGTTCCCCTGGAACTGGGGATCCTGTGTTCAAATCAGGCTCTGGAGGTGACCTTGGGCAAGTCATTTAAACTCCTTGGGTCTCATTTCTCTCATTTGTGAAACAAAGGGGCTAGACTAGTCAGCCTCTAAGGGCTAGTCCAAATCCAGATCTATGATCCCATGATTTATGCTCCAAACACTGCTGAGGAAGAGAGATGCCTCTTCCCTTCTTTTATGCTGACCAGACCTGTGATCTCATAGTTTGGGAGTCTTCCAGAAACAACAATAAGATCCTTGAAGGCAAGGACAGCCTTTTTCCTCTTCTTGTATCCCCAGGGCTTAGCACACCACTGCCACACTGTAGGTGCTTAACAAATGATGAGGAGCTTTTAGTCTAAGAGATTTGCCTGGGACATTGAAAGGTGAAATGGACAGGGGACCACAGTCAGTGTGTGTTAGAGAGAAGGATGGCTCTGAGGCCAGTGATCTATCCACTGTGCCACACTGTCTTGATCTTCCTACTTTATACAGATGAGAAAATGGGAACTTTAAGAGGTTGTGACTTGTCTAGATTTGAACCTAGTTCTCTCCCGATTCCCACTCCCTGGCTCTTTTCATTAGACCACCCTGCAGCAATTGGAATTAAGGGATGAGAACCATTGATACACATTCTTTTCTTTTCATTCCAACCTCTCTCATATATTTCTCCCTTATTTGTGTATCTGTCCTGTGCTCTGGTTAGACTATAACCTTCTTGAGGGTAATATTGTCTTCTTTTGTCTTTCTGTCCCTGGTACCCTGAATGCTCTTTTTATCCATCATCACTTAAGAGTTGGCCACTGCCAAGAAAAAAAAAATGGGGGAAGCTGGGTGGCTCAGTGGATGGAGAGACAGGCCTAGAGACGGGAGGTCCTAGGTTCAAGTCTGACCTCGGACACTTCCCAGCTGTGTGACCCTGGACAAGTCACTTGACCCCCATTGCTTAGCCCTTACCGCTCTTCTGCCTTGGAACCAATATACAGTATTGATTCCAAGATGGAAGATGAGGATTTAAAAATAAAGTTCTCTAACTGAGGGGTGAGTCTAGCTGAAGGAGGCTGGACATATGAACAGCTAAGTCATTGCCTAAAGAAGTGTTCAAATTTGGCCTCAGACACTTACAAGCTGTGTGAGCCTGGACAAGTTATTGACCCTCTGTTTGCCTCAGTTTCCTCAACTGTAAAATGGCGATAATAATAGTTTCTCTCTTTCAGAGTTGTTGGAAAGATCTAATGACATAATAATTCTTAGCACCCCTCGTAAGTACTATATAAATATTAGCTATTATATAAACATACAGATATTTCCAGAGCCAATTGAAGAAAATTAAGACTACTCTTTGTTTAGCTCCATAATTCGATGCTCTATTATTTGCCCTGGGACCAAATGAGGGGATACAGGATGAAACAGAAGTCAAAGCATTGACTGAAATGAGAGCACGTGCTAGATGGTCTTTGAGGTTCCTTCCAATGGTACAACTGTGATTCTAGGATTGCATCGCGATCTGAACCCAGCCCTTGCAGTGACTTTGATGTGTCTGCTTCAGATCATGGACTGTGCAGCTCCCAGACTAGTCATGACTCCTATTGCTGTCCTGTTCCCTGAGATACTGTCCCCTAAAAAGACCAGTAACTCCCTCCTTATCTCACTCCCCCCACTAACCCAACCCACTCTCCCCAAACTCGGGAAGTTTGCATCCATCAGCACCGTAGAGTCTGCTGGACCGTGAAGGCTCCAGACCAAGCCTTGCCCAAGTTGGGGTCCAGGGGAACCACCAATAATGGGAATGTGGAACGGCGATGAATGCAACTGGAGACAGGCATCAGAAGGAAAGCATCCCTGCTTGTACTAAGCCAAGGAGAGCAGCCAAGCAGTGGCAGTGAGATCCTGACTGCACTGAGTCTAGTGGGAAGGTCCCTTAGGATCGTCACACACGTAAGACAGGGCTCTATTGACTGAGGACTTGAAGATGAGGAGGGGGGGCCCCAGGCATCCTCTGAGGAGCCTCGAAGCCCCAGGAAACTGAGCATCATTTTGCCTGTGATCATCGATTGCTCATGTGGCCATGAAGCTCTCTTGCTGGCCACTGCCAAGCAGCTGGATGTTCTTCTCTGAGCTGGACTTAAAATAACCCAGCAGAAGGGAGTGGCACAAACAGAAAGGGCAAAAGAAAAATGATTTTCTAACCTACAGCTGGAAGGCTCTTCTTAATGAGCCTTTTCTTTAAAAACATTTGTGTAAGCCCTTACTTTCTGTCTTAGTAACATCTAAGACAGAAGGACAGGGGCTAGGCTAACGGGGGTTAAGTGACTTGCCCACCTAGCTAGGAAGTGTCTGAGGTCAGATTTGAATACAGGTCCTCCCCACTCTGGGCTTAGAGCTCTATCCACTGTGCCACCTATCTGCCTCCTTCAGAGCCCTTTATTCTGTTTTATTATTTATTTATTTAAAACCCTTATCTTCCATCTTATATTGACTCCAAGGCAGAAGAGTGGTAAAGGCTAGGCAATGGGGGTTAAGTGACTTGCCCAGGGTCACACAGCTGGGAAGTGTCTGAGGTCAGATATGAATACAGGTCCTCCCCACTCTGGACTTAGAGCTCTATCCACTGTGCCACCTATCTGCCTCCTTCAGAGCCCTTTAGAAAGCCAGAAGAGAGCATGTGAGAAGTTCATCCTATTAACTGGAGCCACATGAGAATATTTTTGGTAAAGGACGTGGCATTTGGAAAATTGCTTACTTAAGAATTCACGAAAATTGATGACTTCTACAGGAGAAAGGTTATGGCTATAGCCCCATCAGTGTTCCCTTCCCAGAGAAGCAACATGATAGACAGAAGAGAACTTTGAACTTGGCAAGCAGGAGGGATTTGGGTTTGAATCCTAGTTCTGTCATTTATTAGCTGAGGGACCTTGAGACAGTCACTGATTGTGCCTCAGTTTCCTCAACTGTAGAATAAAAAGATTTAGAGCTGGAAAGGATGGCAGAATCTTTGATCTGGTTGGGACTTCCAAGACTAGCTTGAAGCACACCCAAACAAGAAGTCACTCTGAGACTTCCATGAAAAGTGGTCATCTGGATTTTGCTTGAAGATATCCAGTGGGAAGAAACCTGTTACCTCCCAAGGCAACTCCTGGCCATGAGAATTTATGTAAATTTAATTAAGTACACTGGACATTTATTTTAATTTCCATTTAACCGTTTACACAATGCTGTCTACCAGATAACCCCATGAGGCAGGCAGTGCAAGTACTTTTCTCTGTTTTCGAGATGGAGAAAGTGAGATTTTGAGTGGCTTATTGTCTAGCAGGACATAATCAGTAGTGTGTGAGGCAGAGTTCGAATCCGGCATCCCCTGAGTTCAAGTCCAGAGTTCTATCCACACTGGTCCATAATATTGACGACTTATTGAGGCTGTACCAGTCTCATGATGGACTGACTAATGACTTGGCTAACTAACAAGCTAACTTTCCCTCTCAAATCTGGGGCGGGAAGGAGTTTTTCTCATTTCTATATGATTCCTCAGTTTACTTCATTTGAAATGGGTTTTTTCCTCCCCTTAGAATGTGAGAAAGAGGGAGCTAGATAGCGCCGTAGTGCACAAAGTATCAGCTCTGGAGTCAGGAATACCTGAGCTCAAATTTGGCCTCAGATACTCAACTTACTAGATGTGAGACTCTGGGCAAGTCTCTTAACTTCTTTTTTAAAATTTCTTTTTATTTTCCTCTTTTACTTTCCATCTTAGAATTCATGCTAAGTTTCTATTCCAAGTCAGAAGAGTGATAAGGGCTAGGCAATTGGGTTTAAGTGACTTTCCCAGGGTCACACAGCTAGGAAATGTTTAAGACCAGATTTGAACTCAGGACCTCTTATCTCCAGATCTGGCTCTCTATCCACTGTGCTACCTTGCTGCCCTAAATCTGGTAACTTCTGTTTGCCTCAGTTTCTTTAACTTTAAAATGGAGATAATAATATACCTACTTTCTGGAAGTTATAAGGATTATATTATTATTATTATATATAATTATAAGGATAATTTAAGGATGAAATGAGATAATATTTGTAAAGTACCCAGCACAATGTAGGCACCATGTAATATTAGGTGGTACCAGTTCTAGCATCAGAAAGACTCCTTCCTGAGTTTAAATCCAGCCTCAGATACTTCCAAGCTGTGTGACCTTGGGCAAGTCACTTTATCCTCTTTGCCTCAGTTTCTTCATCTGTCAAATGAGCTGGAGAAGGAAATGGCAAACCACTCCTCTATCTATGCCAAGGAAACCCCAAATGGGTTTTGTCTGACATAACTGAAAGACCAGATTTTACCATTATCCTTATCTTGACATCAGAAATCAGACTGCCTAAGCTGAGGGAATTATAGATTATGCTCTTGGGACCGTAAACAAGTTGCTTAGACTCTCTAGGTCTTAGTTTCCTACAAAAGGAGGATATTCAATGAGGTGATCTCTAAGGTCCCTGTTAGTTCTAAGACCACAGGACTCCGGCTTTTGTAAGCAGCCCAAGTAAATACATTCACAGGGCGTCAGACACTGCTGCCTCTCTGCCTCTCTTCCTCAGAAATTGATAGGGGAGTGACGTCAGAGAAGAGGCATCATTCTCAATAATTGGACCCTGGATGGGAGACCCCAGGGGCTGCAGGGGCTTCCCATCTGACTCAGGGGCTGACATCTCCTAAATGTATTATCTCCTCTATTAGAAAGGGGGTTCCTTGGGAGCAGAGATAATCTCACTTTTCTGTTTTTGCCCCAATGATTTACACATAGCGAGTGCTTCATAGATGCTCATTTATTCTTTTTTTCCTTTTCCCTTCCAGAAAAATACAAGAATTGCAAGTGGTGGAATGGAAACAGTAGTAGACTGGCAGGCAGCAGCTGTGGGTTCATCCTGCTTCTAACACTGACCGTGGCTAAACATGTGCCACACTTTCTTTGATTTTCCATTTCCTAATCTGTAAAATGGGAATGATGATACTTTGTACTACCCACCTCAAAATGTTATGGTCAGGAAAGTGCTCTCTGAATGAGTTTTTGTTATGATGAATCATCCCTTCTTTTACAGCATGAGCAACATGGAAATATATGATTATAGGTATACAGCCAATATCATGTTCCCTGCCTTCTTGGGGAAGGAGGAGAGGCAGGAGGGAGAAAGAGAGAGAATGTTTGCAAAATATTGGAAAACAAATACTGAAAAATTGTATTGATGTAATCTGGAAAAAATTAAAATATAATAAATATAAAATATATTTTATAAATTTATAAAATATTTTAATAAAAATATATTTTATAAATTTATAAAATATTCAAATATAAAATATATTTTATAAATTTATAAAATATTTTAATAAAAATATATTTTATAAATTTATAAAATATATTTAAATATAAAATAAAATAATATAATAAAAATATATAAATATAATAAAAATGGGGTACAGCTGGATAGCTCAGTAGATTAAGAGTCAGGACTAGAGGCAGGAGATCTTGGGTTCAAATTTGGCCTCAGACACTTCCTAGCTGTGTGACCCTGGGCAAGTCACTTAACCCCTAGTGCCTATTCCCTTATCACTCTTTTGCCTTGGAGCCAATACACAGTATTGATTCAAAGATGAAAGGTAAAGGTTAAAAAAAAAAAAGATGAATCCTCCCTTCCCTTCTTCCCCTATTATCTACGTTGAGCTAAGTTTAGGGAATCTGAATTCACTTACCCATGTAGAAATACTCAGGGGTTTTACCCTCGGAAGATAAATCCTTTACGATGCCTCCAAACCGAAGCCATAGGCCAAAAGCAATAACAGCAGATCCTGCCAACTGAAAGAGAAATCAAACTGTCTTAATATCTGATCTGGCAAGTCCTGGAGGGAGACTAAAAGTAGTGTGTGAAAGCATTGCCTCTTTAATGGAACATCCAGAAGATGGATTGGAAGGCCAAGAACAGCATCAAAAACATTCACCATAGTGCTTTAATGTTTACAAAGTATTTATTAAGTACCTACTATGTGCTAAGCACTGTTCTAAACATTTTACAAAAATTATCTCGTTTGATCTTCACGACAACCCTGGGAGATAAGTGCTATTATCACCCCACCTCCATTTTACAGAGGGGGAAACTGAGGCATATAGGTTAAGTGACTTACTGAGGGTCATGTGTCTGAGGCTGGATTTGAACCATTGTTGTAGGATAATAACAGCTCACATTACTAGAGAGTACTTTAGAAGGTTTAAAAAGTGCTTTCGGATAACTTTATTTGGGTTTGGGTTTTTTTTTTAATTATTCTCTTAAAAAACGAACCATATGGAAATCTGTTTTGCATGATAATCCATGTGTAACCCAGGTTGAATTGCCTACCAGCTCTGGGAGGGGGGGAAGGAAGAGAGGGAGATAATTTGGATCATAGAACTTCAGAAATTTGTTATTACATGTAATAGATAAAAGTAAAATAGCTTTCTTAAAAAAGTGCTTTCTGTATTGTGTACATAGAATTCACTCCCCAAAAGCTCATCCAACCCAACTCATCTTACCCAGCATCCCATTGGCGTGCTTACGCCATGTGAACACTGCGTGAATGGATGGCAAGTATTATTTTTTATAAAGTTTATTCATAATCACTCAAAGTAGAAAAACATTTAAAAAAAAGGAAAGAAGTCTAAAGCCTAATCTAACCTAAGTGACCACTGCCTGGCTTTTAGCCATGGTCCCACCTAGCCGTCTCCAAGGGAATAATAGAGAGAGAAGGCAGCACCACACCAAAACGTCTATCCTCCATCCCTTCCATGCACGTGCGTTCACGTCCATCCATTCACACAGCATAAGCACGCAAATGGGATGCTGGGTCAGACGAGCTTTGGGGGAGCGAATTCTATCCACACAGTACAACAACCCCGTATGGTACTGTAATGAGGAGCCATCCTAGAGGGATGTGAGATGTTACAACTCACGTAGGAACTCCTCAGGGCCAGTTAAGCACCAAACCTTCGGCTTATGGATCCCAAGTTTATTTTAATAAAAGGAATAAGGGAAACTGGTAGGTGGGACCCTAACACTCATCAAACTACCTCCACCCAACTCCTAAGCCCCCTGCTTAAGGGGAGCCTTCTGCTTCTTCTCTGGGTCCTGCCTACAGCTCCCTGTCCTACCTAAAACCCTTCCCAAGCTATCTGACTTATCCTAATCTCACCAATAATTAATTGATAAAGAAAGGGAAGTAGCCTGGGTTTGGCTGTTGTCTGAAGTAACCCAGCATTATAGAGCTTTGGATTACTTTAGCCCAAGAGGAATTCTGGCAGCTGGACCACTGACAGATGATCTTTGGACTCGGGGAAAATTGGTTTTCTCCAAATAAATCCTCTACCCAGATGTCACAGATTTCTCCATGAAATCTTGACTATTCAAGGAGAATCTCTTCGAGCAAAAACCCTCCTTCAGCTTGATGGAAATGTAGGCAGAGAGACAAAACCTACTTCCAGCTCAGATGAAATCCAAGAAGGAAGGAAGTCTAGTTCTTTTCAGTTTTAGACTCCCACAATTCCTTTCTTACCCAGAATCCTTTCCCAGAGCTTATCTCAAAATTCCCTTCTTGCAACGAACCCTAGAAACCAGTCTTATCCTTAACTATATTCATACAGTACATGGTACAGACATTATGATTTCCATTTTATGAAGCTCACTGAGCAACTTGCTTAAAGCTCTGCAGCCAGGATTAGAACCCTGAATTCCTTATTCTAAATTTGATTGTCCTATTACACTATGCTCTACACAGATGTGAAAAATCTCTTTTTTGTTTTTCAGTAGGAAACATCTGAAGCAGCTAGATGGTGTAGTGATTAGAGCTGGTCCATCCTGGAAGACCTTAGTTCAATTCCAGCCTCTGATGCTTACTGGCTGTGTGACCTTGGACAAGTCACTTAACCTTGTTTGCCTGTTTCCTCATCTGTAAAATGAGTTAGAGAAGGAAATAACAAATGATTCCAGTATTTTTTGCCAAGAACACCTCAAAAGGGGTCACAAAGATTTGGGCATAACAAAACAACAGGAATTATTTGCCCCCTTTACTTAAGTCCACCCTGCTGGCACTTGGAGCTAGGCAGAAGACTTCTCAAATAGACACGAGCTGTATCTCATGTGGACTCACTCACCAACATGATGGAGTAAGAAATCTCAGCAGAGGGGACAGCTAGTAATAGAGCACCAGGCCTGGAGTTAGGAAAACCTGGGTTCAAATCTGGTTTCAGACACTTCCTAGCTGAGTGACCCTGGGCAAGTCACTAAACCTGTTTGTCTAGCCCTTGCTTTTCTGTCTTAGAGTTGTTACTAAGACAAAAAAAATAAGGGTTAAAAAGCAAAAACAAATAGCAGACATTTTTCAGAGCTGCAGAGTCACACTGAGTGAAAGAACCCCCTAAATCCTGGAGAGGGGCAAGGGGGAGGAGAAGATTCACCTTCCTAAACCAGAAGAAGACAAACCCATGAAATAGCCAACCCACACCTTCTGAGTCTGCAGTCCCCAATTAGAAAGTTGCCTCAGATGCAGACCATAACCCTTTCATCCCCCACACCCTCTCTGCCCGTAGCTATTGCCCACTACACTCACTGACTAGTGGTGATATTGCAGGCAAGGAGGCAGCCCAGGCATATTTTTTTTGGTTGCTATTTTGAGTTT
>NC_077228.1:488137575-488247575 GCF_027887165.1 Monodelphis domestica
AAGGAACAAAGAGTTTAACTGATTGATTAGTACAGAGTCAGTTTTCAGATAAGATATATGGATTGTTGAGATATATAATTGTGGGATAATCCTTTCATCACTCTTTGGATCCGGTATGGACCCGATTTCTGGTCAGTATTGCTTAGGTCGATGTTGGTGAACCTATGGCATGTGTGCCAGAGGGGGCTGCTCCCTTCCCCCTCTCCACCATGCCTGAGGACATTTTTCACTTCACCCACCCCTCTGACCAACAATCCAATAAGAGCATTCCCTCCCTTTCCTTTCTGGGGTAAGGAAGTGGCTAATATGCAGTGTGAAGGTGCTTTTTGGGCACATGGTCTCTAAAAGGTTTGCCATTACTGGCCTAGGTCTTTAAGGGTCTTTAAACAGTACCTTGGACAGGGGAAAAGAAAGCTGGTTAACTTGGATAGACTGTGGGCCATAAAAAGTAAATGAACATTCAATAAATCAATAGAGGTAAGATAGAATTAGATCAGTAATTTAAAAGTAAAAAAGAAGAGATTTTTTTTTTACCCTATAGGTAATAGAAGCTTCTTGAGCAGCAGAGAAGAATCAAGTTTAATCTTGCACTGAGCACAATATTTGGCCTATAGTAGGTACTTAATAAATGTACATTGGCTGTGTTTTAGGAATGGCAGCTGCAAGAAGAATGGATTAGATAAGAGAGAGAATGGATCTAAAAAAAATGAATTAAGTGTCTATTGCAATAATTTAGGTAAGAAATGAGGAACTAGGTCATAGCTATAAAAATTAAAATTAATATGTAATAATAAAAATAATATATTTTAAGAGATTTATTAATGATCATTAGAAATCAAGGAATAAAGAAGATACAAAATAAAGACCATGTGCCCATGGCTGATCAGCCAGTTCAAAACTCCCACCTTAGCATACACCAAGCTCAGGACAGGAAGTAAAGAGGCAGGACCCTCCACGTCCCCACCTAATATCCCCTGTCTATAGGAAGTACATAACAACAGGAAGTCAGTGGGCTCCCGGGAAATGTAGTTCTTTTTTAGGATAACAGATTTTCAATTATACATAGCTCTGAGAGTGGAAAGATGAAGATAGATATGAAATAACTGATGGTGACAGAACTGATAAGAATTGGCAGCTGATTTGGATAAAAGCAGTGAGGGATAGAGAAGGGTGTGACCATTAGGTTCTAAACTTGGATGCCTGGAAGAATGGTGGTATCCTCAAACAGTAATATGGAAGGGTGCAGTTAGGTGGCTCAGTGGATAGAGAGCTAGGCCTGGAGATGGGACATCCTAGGTTCAAATCTGGTTTTAGACACTTCCTAGCCATATGACCTTGGCAAGTCACTTAGCCTCTGTTACCTATTTCTTGATACTTTTCTTTCTTAGAAATGATATTAAGAAAGAAAGTAAGGATTTTAAAGGAAAAATAAGACTCAGAAACAGGGAAGCTTGAAAGAAGAAAAATAAGGAGGAAAGAGAATAAATTGTCTTGGTCATATTGAGATTGATATGCCTCAAAGTTTACAATCTAGTAGAAGGACCGTCCATACACCTCTCCACCTAATCCCTGCCTTATGAGATTAACTTCCATTTATGCCATATATATATATATATATATTTGAGCTACCTTTTCCATCTATATGCCATGGTCAGGGTCTGATGGCCCCCAGCATCTATACATATAATAAATATAAGATAACAATGATATATATGATTTGTTATAAATATGTAATAAATTATAATAAATATGTTTATCCAAGAGAAACAAATTATAATATTAGATATGTTCAAAAATCTATATCTCATTCCTTTTCCCTACTAAGGAAAAATTCATAGAGGAAATAAAGTGAAGAATGGCATGCTTCGATATGCATTCAGACTCTGTCAGTTCCTTCTATGATGGTAAATAGTCTTTTTCATCATGTGGACCTTGGAGTTCTGGTTCCTTGCCATAATAATTCAATCAGTCACAGTTGATCCTCATACATAATTGTTGTTACTGTGTAATGGTCTCCTGGTTCTGCCTACTTCACTTTGCATCACTTTATGAAAATTTTTCCACTTTTTTGTGATCATCTTCTTTGTCATTTCTTATGGCACAAAAGTATTCCATTACAAGCATATACCACAACTTGTTTAGCCATTCCCCAGTTGATGGGCATCCCTCTAGTTTCCAGTTTTTGCTACTACAGAAAGATATTCATCTTGTATGCTCATGGTTTGCAGGTCACCTTCCCCGTTAAAATTTGATCTTCTTGAGGGCAAGTATTATTTTTGTTTTTCTTTGTATCTCCATAATCTACCAAGGAGTCAGGCACATCATAAATGCTTAATCAATGTTTGTTGACTGACTGTTTGTTAATTATGCTATACAAAATTGCATGATAGTCAAATAAACTATATGAGATCTTCAAAGAGAAGATGACAATCAAGTTGTACTTTAAAGGAAGGGTAGGAATTCAAAAGACAAATGGAAGGCATTCCAGGAATTGCATCCCTCCCCCAAATGAGCAACGGTACAGAAATGTAACAGAAATATGTATTTGTTCATTTTTACTGACCTATTGAGGATACAAAGGGCAAGATTATACTAGTAAATATTTAACAAGAGGCTCTGTGAAAAATGTAGAGATGACACACTTTCAAATTTAATTTCCATGATCATTTTATCTGTCCTTTTATTAAGTTTAGAAAATCAACAAAACAATGAACCAATACCTTATTTGTAGCATTTGCCAAATTCCAAGGTATCAGAATTTATGATGAAATTTTGACAACTGGTTCTAGTTTAATGTAGAGGACTCCAGCACATCTTAAGAAAACAAAATTATATGAATGGGAATTGGGGCTGCTGCCAAATTGTAGAAGTCTTAAAACCTAGGCAGAAGAGTTTAAATTTTATTCAATAGTTAATGGGAAGACATGGGAGATTATTGATCTTTCTGTTGGAGGTGTTCTAGATTCATCCACTGGGAAGGGGGTTGAACTAGATGATCCTTGAAAGTTAGATCTAGGATTCTGGGATTTTAAGTATCCATTGAACCTAGCTCAGTGCTGTACAGAGTAGTTTCTTTGAAAATGTGGATTGAATTGCATTAAGTAGAATACCTTCTCCTATGAGTCAGAATTAGATAATCACATGTATGTGGTAGATGAAATCTGAAATAACTGAGGAAACAAAGATTCAAGCCTCTGAGCATGTTGATTTATTAAATACTGTGTGCCAATTGCACAACAAATTGGGACTAGACCTCCTCAGCTTCGTGCTGGAATCCAAATAGAAACAGATTTTTTATGTGTTAAAAGAAAGCAATTAACAGAATACAAATCAGAATACAAATCTACAAGGGGGCAACTTGGTGGCACAGTAGATATGGTGCTGAGTGTGAAGTCAGAAAGACATGAGTTCAAAACTGGTCTCAGACACTTACTCAGGGCAAGTCATTAAACACTATTTGCCTCAGTTTTCTCATCTGTTAAATGAGCTGAATAAAGGAAATAGCAAACCACTTCAGTATCTTTGCCAAGAAAACCCCAAATGAGGTCATGAAGACTCAGACACAGCTGAAATGATTAAACAGCAACACAGAATATTAGGTAATCTGATTTCTAATTGGAAGAAAGATTAGAGACTTTCCAAGTTATAAGGGGGAGACTAAACAGATGCAATTCCCCAAAGCCAGAAAAAGAGGTGTCCCACTCCCCTGAAGTGTTTGTATTCAAAGAAACAAAGAAAATTCAACTGATTGACAAGTACAAGGTCCATTCTGAAATATGACATATGGGTTGCTTGAGATATATGACTGTGAGAAGATTCTTTGTATCAGTCTTTGGATCTGATGGAATTTCTGATCAGCACAACCTAGGTCCTTACTTAAGGGGCCTTAAGGAGCAGGTAGAGATGGTCCAGCTTCCCAGGCATACCAAGCTAGGTTCAAACAATGCAATAAAGTTTTTTTCCCAACTGAATAAAGTTTTCTCACAAGGCAGAAATTGGACAAGTCCCATAATTCAATAGAAAGGGATCTGAACTAGATCCAGAATTGAGTCACAAGATGGAGTCATTGTGTCTCTCTCAATTTTCACAATTCCCTCAAGTAGGATATAAAAAAGGACAAGAAATTCAGGGAGGGAGTTAGTTGGGAGAATTACAGCCGATCTATAATTTCAAACCTCTTTTTCTTAAGTCATCCCCATTACTCCTACTTACACTGTCTGGAACCTGAATAAAATATCTAGACTCCACCTTTTAAATTTGTTCTCTTCAAATATTTATAAGCTGTAATCATATCTCCATTAAGTCAACATTTAAATAAGTTATCCATATTTAATTTTTCATTATAAACAAGCCCTGTTTTCCCTTAATCATTTAATTTTCTCCTCTGAATGCCTTCCAAATTTCCCTCAATCTCCTGATGGAGATGGGTTCCAAAGTGATTTGTCATCAAATGAGTACAGACACAGAGCAATGGGGTGCTCAATATAAGAATTCTTCATAGATCTTGTATAGTCTTCCTCGATAGACCATAATCTCTTTGAAGGAAGATGCCGTTTCATTTTCATCTTCCCATCTTCTCCACTTAGCTCAGTTTCTCATATATAGCAGGCACTTAAATGCTTGTTGATTTTTAAAAAATATTTACTTCCTCTCTTAGTAATGACTCTAAAACAGAAAGGCAAGGCTAGGTGAGTAGGTTTAAATGATTGCCTCGGGGTCCCACCTCTAGGAAGTGTCTATGGTCAAATTTGAATCCAGATCCTCTTGACTCCAGGCCCAGCACTTTATGCTGCCCCAATGCTTGTAGACTGAGGGAAAATCAACACAATTCTATTTTTCCATTCTGGTATAATATCCATCCTCCAGGCTATCAGAGTTATGTATGGAAAAATAATATCTGGGGGGGGGCGGGTAAGAGTATCTGTCACTCCAAACTAAGGCCCAAGGGGTAAACATTACAGAAATACAGATTTCCATTCACTAGAAAGAATATATTTTTAAATATTTAGAGTTGTTCAAAAAATAGAATGGACTCCCTCAGGCAATGAGTTCCTTGACACTGGATGTCTCCAAATAGAGTCTAGATTTGTTAGGACATTGGAGAGGGAATTCAGATTCCAAGTAGAAGCAGGCCTGGAGGATCTCTGAGATCTCTTTCTGCTCTCAGATCCTAGATAATATGAGATTAGATCAGATTTATGGCTTTCTTGGGAATGATGAAGATACTCTATGCAGATTGGCACATACTCTTGAATTTATTACTCTAAAGCATTTCCTGTAATGTTTACCCCTTGGGCCTTAGTTTGGAGATGACTTAGTTGGAGAGATGACTTGCCCAGTCACAGTCAGTGTGTATCAAAAAAGAGACTTAAACCTAGTTCTTCCCAATTCTAGGAACAGTTTTCTAACCACCAGACCACGTTGCCTCTCAGATGGTTGGAGGAAGTGGGAAGAAATCGAATACAGACCCCTTTAATCAGGTCTTTAACAGTGTGTCAATGTTGGTACAAAACTGAGAGTTCTTAATTCCTTCCATTTTTCTTTAGAAAGCTGAACATCCTGGCTTCTACAAATGTATCATATATTTCTTCTATCTAGCCAATACCTGCTAACCTATGAATAAATCAATGAATAAAGGCTTGTTTTTGTTATTTTTCAGTCATGTTTGACTCTGATCTCACTTGGGATTTTCTTGGAGTAATACTGGTATAGTTTGCCATTTCCTTCCTCAGCTCATTTTACCCTTGAGGAAACCAAAGAAAACAGAGTAAAGTGACTTGCCCAGGGTCATACAGCTAGTAAATGTCTGAAGATGGATTTGGACTCAGGAAGAGGAGTCTTCCTGACTCCAAGCCTGATATTTTATCCACTGTGCCAACTAGCTGCCCTCAATTAGCTCAGAGCATTTACTGAGCTCATTTTGTGTCCCAAGCATAAGTATTGATTATTTTCAGGAATGAGATGAAGAAACAGAAAATAGTCTTTGTCTTCCATAAATACATAAATCGAGTTGTGGGCAGAATAATTATGAAAGTGATTAGCCATAATAAGAACACATCTTCATATTCATACAGCTTTTAAAATGCTTTCACAACAACTCATTTGATCTTCATAATAACTCTTTGATGTCTACAGGGTAGCTAGGAGGCACAGTGGATAGAGTGCCAGCTCTGGAGTGAGGAGAGTTATCTTCCTATGTTCAAATTCAGCTTCGGACACTTACTAGCTGTGTGAACTTGAGCGAGTCACGTAACCTTGTTGACCTCAGTTTCCTCATTTGTAGAAAGTGGAGAAGGAAATGGCAAACCACTCTAGCATCTTTGCCAAGAAAACTCCAAATTGGGTCATAAAGAATTGGATATGACGAATTGGCTAAACAACGACAATAACTTCAGGGAAACTGTCATGATGCTCATCTCAGAGATGAGGAAAGGGAAGCTCAGAGGGAGTTCAGTCATTGGATCCCAGAGCCTCCAAGGTGAAAAGGACCTCAGAGGCCAACTAGCCTAACATCATGAAGCTGACTCACCATTTGAAGTGATGACTTCTGACTTCAAGCCCAAGGCACCTCTTCCCTTTCCATCATTTAAAATATAACAAGGAAGCATTTCAACAGATAGACAAGAAATGATCAGGTTTACCTCCCTTTGTACCATAGATGTGTTATGGGAAATGGAAGTACCCATTCCTACAAAGTGATTGATATTTTGAATGCACTTCAGAGTCACTAGTTAAAGGAATATTGTAATGAATCTCTAATTGGTCTTCTTTCTACATCAAGATTTTTAGCCATTAGATTTGCTTTTTTTTTTTTAACAACTTTAAGGCAAAAGGGCAAGAGCTAGACAAATGGAATGAAGTGACTTGCCCAGACTCACATAGCTAGAAAGTGTCTGAAGTCAGATTTGAACCCAGGTCCTCCCAATTTGATTGTGCCACCTAGCTATTCCTGGATTTCCACCAACCCCCCCCCCCCTTTTTAACTCTTACCTTTGGTATTAGAATCAATACTAAGTATTGGTTCCAAGGCAGAACTAAAGTAAGGCCTAGGCAATTCTGGTTAAGTTACTTGCCAAGGGTCACACAACTATGAAATGTCTGAGACCAAATTTAAAACCAAGTTCTTTCAACTCTAGCCCTGGAAGTGTCTGAGGTCAGATTTGAACCCAGGATTTACCATCTCTAGGTTGGGCTCTCTATCCACTGAGCCACCTAGCTGCCCCCCCTACATTTGCTTTTAATGAGATATCTCTCTTTTTGGAAACCCTGACTTGCAAATTGTGCATTTAGAAATGGAAGGAATCTTAGAGGTCATCTAGCCCATCTTTCTCATTCTAAAAATGAGAAAACCGAGGCCAGTGGAGATTAAATGACCTGCCCAAGGTAATTCAGTTAAGTAAATGACAGAGTCAGGCTACCATCCCATATCCTCTGACTCCAATTCATCTTTTCCCTGTACCACATTTCCCCCAGCCACCAGGAAACTTCAATTGCATCATTCAGAAAAAGGACCTTGAGAAGAAATCATCCCTCTAGAGAAGAAGCAATCCAGCCATCTAGATGGTCCTTCCATCCATTCCCCTGACCCCCCTTCACACTCCTCCCTGCTCCCCACTGCCAGGGGAAAGCCCATAATTTTGTGTGGACAGTTTTGAAGGATGAAATAGTCCTGGGTAGGTTAGACCAGTGGTAGGTTTGGATTAGCAGAATGTTCTTGTTGCCTGGAAGCAATTCCATAAACAAATGGTCAGGAGAGGGATTCACAAAGAAGAGCAAAAGGTGCCAGAGACTAAGTTTTGTCAAGGGTAAAACACTATGAAATACGAGACATAAGAAGCTAATTCAAATTCTTGTCCCTGGTAGAACTTATTTTATTTAGTCATTTGTCTGACTATTGATGACCCCTTGAACCATGCCAAAGCTACTCATGAGATTTTCTTGGCAAAGATGCTGGAGTAGTTTGCCATTCCTTCTAATTTTACAGATGAGGAAACTGAGACAAACAGAGTTTAAGTGACTTGCCCGGGATCACACAGCTAGTATCTGAGGCAGAATTTGAACTTGGGAAGATGAGTCCTCCTGATTCCTTGCCCATAGAATCCTACGAACCAGTATTCCACTAGACCACATTTTCTTTCCCATTTTTCTGCTCCCAAAGACAATTTTTGTTTAAAGCCTTATTTTTCTACTTAGAATCAATATTATGTATTGGTTCTAAGGCAGAAGAATGGTAAGGGTTAGGCAATGGGGGTTAAATGACTTATCCAGGGTCATCCATCTAGGAAATATCTGGAGCCAAATTTGAACCTGGGACTCCCATCTCTAGGCCTGGCTCTCTCTTTTGAGCCTCCTACCTGCCCCCATTCCATTGACAATTCATTCAAACCACCTAGCATCCTCCTTGAAGTTAGTTAACAACTATTAGAAAGCTACTATCCATTTTTCCTGCAACCTGGGTCCCTTCAGTAGCTTTTCCCTAACTTTACACAAAATCTTTCATGCAGGGCCACTTGGCAGCCCTGATGAAAGATAAAAACTCACTGACGAATTCTCTCAGACTCACTGCTGGGCATTTAGAAAAACACAAACACGCATCCAACAGTTTCTCTTGTTATTGTTTCCAAACTCAACATCTTCAGAAACTGAACAGAGGGTAAGACTGGGTAGGGGAACACAGGACAGTTTTCCAGTCCAGTGCATAAACTTTTGTGGTCTCTGCACCTTTAGGAGGGCAGGATTCCTGCAGAGAGACTATTATTTTTTCTCTTTTTTTTTGCTGGGAACATGAGCTCAGCTGAAATGACCACGGCAGATGTCCAAGACCAAGCCTAAGACCAACTAATAGTAAATTCATGTGAAGCAATAAATTGTCGGGAAAGCACTGCAGTGGAGACATTCATAATCTAGCCAATATGGATCTTGCCTTTTAGGGGAAATTGAAGAACTAAATGTTTTACTGCCTAATGGATTTATGGCTCTAAATGACTCTATGTGTATGTGTGTGTGTGTGTGTGTGTGTGTGTGTGTGAGAGAGAGAGAGAGAGAGAGAGAAAGAGAGAGAGAGAGAGAGAAGAAGAAGAAGAAGATGATGATGATGATGATGATGATGAAGAGAGAGAGAGAATGAGAGAGAGAGAGAAGATGATGATGATGATGAAGAAAAAGGAGAGAGAGAGAGAGAGAAGAAGAAGATGATGATGATGATGATGAAGAGAGAGAGAATGAGAGAGAGAGAGAAGAAGATGATGATGATGATAAAGAAAAAGGAGAGAGAGAGAGAAGAAGAAGATGATGATGATGATGATGAAGAGAGAGAGAGAATGAGAGAGAGAGAGAAGAAGATGATGATGATGAAGAAAAAGGAGAGAGAGAGAGAGAGAGAGAGAGAGAGAGAGAGAGAGAGAGAGAGAGAGAGAGAGAGAGAGAGAGAGAGAGAGCGCACAAAGACTAATTTGTCTGCAACCACAAGCCACCTCACCCATTTCAGCAATGACCAAAGAAAATCCTATGGCAATCTCTATGCAACCAGAATTCTAGAAGCTTTGATTTGAGGCAAAGCAGTGTGAGCACTTCCAATCCTGAAGCATCCCGTGGGAACATCAGAGGTTCTGTAGTACTAATGCCTCTCAGCACACAGAGCTGGATGATGCTAGGACCCTAGAGGTCCTCTTGACAGCCTACTATGAGAAGCCTTCCCCAACCCCTCTTAATTCTAACACTTTCCTTCAGCTAATCATTTCTTATTTATCCTTTCATAGTTTGCTTTATATACATTTGTGTACATGCTGTCTCCCCCCCCCCCTTGGATTGTAAGCTTCTTGAGGACAGGAACTGTCTTTTCCTTTTTTTTGTATTCCCAGTACTGACACATTGCAGGCACTTAAATAAATGTTTATTGACTAAACGATTGATTCAAACTAATACTGCTCCGAAAAAACAGAGTATTCTCCCACCTATCACTCCCCCTGCCCCTCTTTCCCAGGGAACCTTGAGCATGTGGAGTGAGGTAGACATAGACAGGTCCTGATAAATCCAGCCTAGCCCATCTGGTCCCAGGTAGGCAACACACATCAAAAAGGATTAGGATTGCTCTGCGTGACTCCAGAGCACCAAATTAGGAGCAATGGGTGTTAGCTGCAGAAAGCAAACCTAGGCTCTATGTCAGGAAAAACTTCCTCACAATTAGAGGATTCTAAAAGGGAAAAGGGCAGCCACAGGAGGTAATAAATGGGTTCCCCTTCCCTATTGTTCTTTCTTTTTTGAAACCTTACCTTCTGATTGGTTCCAAGGCAGAAGAGTGGTAAGGGCTAGGCAATGGGGGACAAGTAACTTACCCAGGGCCACACAGCTGGGAAGTGTCTGAGACCAGATTTGAACCTAGGACCTCCCATCTCTAGGCCTGATTCTCAATCCACTGAGCTACTCAATTGCCCCCCCCCCCATAGTTCTTAAGACAGAAATTGGCGGGTCCCTTCTCAGAATGGTGTAGGGGATGGATTCTAAGGACATAGATTTGCAACTAGAAAAGACCTTAGGGATTGAGTTCAAGCCTCCCATCTTCCAGATGAGGAAACTGTGGCAGAATATCAGTCAATAAATATTTCTTAACTGTGCCAGGCATTGAGCTAAGTGCTGAGGATGCAAAGAAAAGGGGTGGGGGACCAATCTCTGCCCTCGTGGAGCTCACAGTCTAATTAGGAAGAGAACATGCAAACAACTGTGTACAAAAAAAAAACATATACAGGATCAATTAAAGGAGAGGTGAAGTGATTTCACTAGGGCTACCTACCTAGCCAGACAGCATTTGAATTCCAGGCTTTCTTACTGAGTTCAGTGTTTCATCCATCTTAGCAAGGTGATTTTTTTCCCCTTCTAAATAATACTTTATCCCCCCCATTATATGTAAAAACAACTTAAACATGTTTTTTTTTTTTATTTTAAGTCCCAGATTCTCTCCCTCCTTTTTCCCCTCCCTGAGATAACAACCATATATAGATTTTATATGTTCAATCATATCAAATATTTTTCCTATTAATCATTTTGGGGAAGAGATCTCACACAAAATAAAACAAAGTAAAATTCATCTGTTTTGGTCCTCATTCAGACTCCATCAGTTCTCTCTCTGGAGTGAAATAGTATTTTTCAGCATGAGTCTTTAGGATTGTCTTGGATCACTGTATTGCTGAGAATGTCTAGATCATTCCCGGTTGTTCAGTGGACAGTATTGCTATTACTGTATACAGTGTTTTGCTGGTTCTGCTCATTTCACTTTACATCAGTTTGTGCAAGCCTTTCCAGGTTTTTCTGACATCATCCTTCAGCAGAGTGATTCTTATGAAGGTATATGCGATTGGGCCAGATAGGTTCTGAACTCCTTTCCAATGCAGATGCTGTGATGTTCTGATTCTGCTATTTGGTCAATGGAGCATTTATTAAGCAGCTTCTCTCAGGCAGACATTGTGCTGGGTTCTAGGAATATAAATGCAGTCACTGAAACAATTCTAACAGTCAAGGAGCTTACAATGGAATCTAGTCATTCTGTCCTGGTATGGACTCTCTCCCATCCAAGAAGCCTTCAAATGAGCAATGTCCTGGGGGTTGTCAAAATCATACCCCCTCTGCCCAAGACTCCAACTCCTGACCAGAACTGAGCCCCTGGGGCTGTCTCAAGAGTATTGGGAACCTAGGAGAATTCAGATCAGTGCTCTCCAGACCCCTGCAGCTGCAATGAAAGGTACTTGAGGCAGGAGTGTTGTCCTTATTGTTGTTGTTGTTATAATGCTACTTATCATCAGCCAGCAACTTTTAGATCCTATTGTCTAAATACAGGGTTTCAAGAGGCTGCTTTTGCACTTCCTGAGAAGGGACAGGGATGACAGCTGGAGATCAAGGGCATGGCTTACAGCTAGCATGCTGGGTGTTATGGGAAGGAAATGAAAGAATGATTCAAAGCACAACAGCATGACTTGGAGTCCCATCACATAAATCTGAGTCTCAGTTTCCCCATCTGAAAAATGCTACTTTCCCTTCTTCCCTCTTGGCCAGAAACTTTGCCCATTCTTACAACTTCTATGATAAGGACATCAAAATCCTCCTTTCACTTATCCCCTCAGGTTCACTCTCTATCCTTCCAAATGGTGGTGGGTAAGGTCCTTCCAGACCCATCCTCCTTCACACCCTACAAAATGGACATGGCTGCTCCTTTAAAAATAATATATGGGGGGGGTCAGCTGGGTAGCTCAGTGAATTGAGAGCCAGACCTAGAGACAGGGAGGTCCTGGGTTCAAATGTGACCTCAAACACTTTCCAGCTGTGTGACCCTGGGCAAGTCACTTGACCCCCATTGCCTAGCCCTTACCACTCTTCTGCCTTGGAGCCAATACACAGTATTGACTCCAAGATGGAAGGTAAGAGTTTTTAAAAAATAAAATAAAATATAAAATAAAAATAATATATGGGGCACCTAGGTGGATTCTTCCTAGCTGTGTAACCCTGGGCAAATCACTTAACCCCACTGGCCAGCCCTTATTACTCTTCTGCTTTGGAACCAATACACCGTATCAATTCTAAGATAGGAGGAAAGGTTTAAAAATAAAATAAAGACCATAGATGTAAAGTACTTTGCAAACCTTAAAGCTCAGTATAAATGCTAACTATTATTAGAAACCATCCAATCCCCTCACTCTACAGATGAAAAAAATGATACCCAGTACCTGAGATTGTGAAGGTAAGAAGTAACAGAGACGGGAGTTAAACCCAAGTTTCTCTGACTCCTTCTACTAAACTCTCCTGCCTATTTTGTTATCACCCAGCCATTAGAATTGTCATTGAGAATTAAATTTGAAGAATGGGAAAAATCTCTCCTACTTCTGTGATACTTGAGATTAACAAAAACTTAGTGCGTGCTTACATGAACTGATGCAAAGTGAAGTAAGCAGAACCGGGAGAACATTGTACACAGTGACAGAAATATTATATGATGATCAACTGTGAAGGACAAAAACAAAGCGAATCTCCAACATAGCTACAGGGGACTCATTGTGAAAATGCTATCCACAGCCAAAGAAGGAACTGAGAACAGATCAAAGCATGCCATCTTCCACTATCTTTACTGCATGAGATTTCTATTGAATGTATGACATGTGTCTTCTCTTATGACATGGGCAAAACGGAATTATGTGTTACATGAAAGCACAGGTATAATGTCAAACTATTCACTGCCTAGGGGAGGGAGAAAATCTGGATTCTAAAATTTCAGAAAACAATTGTCAAAATTATTTTTACATGTAACTAAAAAAAAGAAATTGGAAAAAAATTACTCAGTGGTCACAAACATCCCAGGTCAGTGATCCCATTTCAGGTATACTGCAGAAAAAGAACTTTTAGAGACTGCCAGACCTTGGTATCTGTCCAGAAGTTAATATTTCACTTGGTATGAGTTTATGGGACAAAGACAATGAAGCTGGCCTTGAAGGGCCAAAGGTAGCCTTTCATACTTCCTACTTAGACTCATAAATAAGACTAGTTTAATGTTCTTTGGATGAGAAAGAAACACACTCCAGGAGAACAGCTGGAGAGGCTATTCATAGAAAAGTATGCAATTTGAATATTCCTAGCCTTGGAATCAGGTTCACCTACCTCCAGCTGCCTTCAGCAGGGCTATGCGTCACATCATGTTGCTCATTCAGGAACAAGGAGTGGCCCAGGCAAAAGGAGAATTTCTCCCAGGGTCAGCTGAATGAAATGCCTCCCCCCTCATGACCTTGACAAGGGCATCTCCTCCCTCTGGGATGGAGGCCTTGGAGGAGGAGAGCTAATTGCTAATCATATTAGTCTGGCTTCCCTTCACACATTCCCCAGAGGTCAATGACACTGGAGCCTCCTCCAACCCTTATTGGATTTTCCAACTGTAACCAGGGAAATAGGAAAAGTCACCAAGCTCTAGCTTTGTAGCAGTGATCAGCACCTCCCTTTAATACCTATCATGGTGCATGGCACCTAGGAAATACTGGTAAAGGCTTCTTACTTGTTGATTCCATTCATGTGCATAGAGAAGACCACCCAAGACAAGCTAAAAAGCTTTCAGAAGGGGGCAGCTGGGTGGCTCAGTGGATTGAGAACCAGGCCTAGAGATGGGAGGTCCTGGGTTCAAATGTGGCCTCAGACACTTCCCAGCTGTGTGACCCTGGGCAAGTCACTTGACCCCCATTGGCTATCCCTTACCACTCTTCTGCCTTGGAGCCAATACACAGTAATGACTCCAAGATGGAAGGTAAGGGTTAAAAAAAAAAAAAGCTTTCAGAAAGCCCAGAGTTCTGTGCCCCCCTCAGACAGCCTGCTCTCTCCGGGATATGACCAGCCCTTTTCTCTGACCATGGCATGGCCTACACACTGCCCTCTTAGCCTCATTATAGAGGAAGTTCCTTCTAGAGATATGCACAATCTTAACCAACTATGGCAGATATGAACTATGATTTAGGGGGAGGAGGAAGAGGGTTTACATAGCACAGATTCCCCTTTTCCCTCTAAAATTATTTCTAATTTATTCTTTTTTTTAACCCTTATCTTCTATCTTGGTATGGATTCTAAGATAGAAAACTAACAGGGGCTAAGCAAAAGGGGTTAAGTGACTTGCCCAGTCACACAGATAGGAAGTATCTGAGGCCAGATTTCAACCAGGTCCTCGACTCCAGGTCTGGAGCTCTATCCACTGTGCTACCTAGCTGCTCCCAGTTTATTTTTTTGATATCTTTTTCATATGTGGTTATTTACATATTGTCTGTCACACTATGGCACCCCTCCTGCCCTTAGCACAGTTTCTGGCACAAAGTAGAGGCTTTAAAAAACTGATTGTTTTGATCTGACACAGGTCCTGTGTGATTCTGGAATCTTTTGTTGTCCTGGGTTCAGTTACAGGGAGTTTGGGGGTAATGATATTTAATTGTGTAAATAAAGATTAAATATACATCCAGTATTTTCTATCAATAGACTAGAAAAGAATTATTAACCAAATTGTTATTATTCAGTCATCTCTGACTCTTTGTGACCTCATTAGGGATTTTCTTGGCAAAGATACTGGAGTGGTTTGCCATTTCCTTCTCCAGCTCATTTTACAGAAGAGGAGACAAAGGCAAACAAGGTTAAGTGATTTATCCAGCTCACACAGCTAGTAAGCATCTGAGGCTGCATTTGAACTCAGGTCCACCTGACTCCAAGGCTAGCACTATTCACTGTGCCCCCTAGCTACTCATATAACAAATAGCAAAGCTCTTAATTAAGATAGTATAAATGACAAGTGAAGACCAAGTAGTAATTTCATTTCTGCCTACCTTATACACAAAGGCATTCAATGTCCCTCCAATTACCATGCTGAAGATACCACTCCTCAGACAGCTTATTCTTTTAGGTATGTACTCAAATATTTCTTAGAGCCCTGCTTCCTGGTAACTGTATCTTACCTTTGTCCTATTCTGTTTCTCTGGGAGAGGGATTTCCCCCCCTTTCTTTGACCCCTCCTATGTTCCAGGACCTCTATAGTCCAAAAGGAAATAGCCCACCAAGAGGAAGTACCCTCTTCTCTTCTTTCTTCTTCCCTAAGCCATCCAGAATCCATCTGGGTAGCACAGGACCTTCTGGAACCAATGCTCTTATCCCACAGTCTTCCTGACAATGTCCCCCTTCTCTTCCTCCCTCTTGGCTGTACAGCATCCCCTTGTCCTACACTTGTGATAAGAACATCAGATTCTTCCTACCACTGGGACCCTCAGGACCACTCTCTGCACTTCTCGATGGTGGTGGGTAGGGTCCCCCTGGGTAGAGCTCCCCTATATCCATCTCCCTTGGTGCCCTACAAAATGGATGGGGCTGCTCATATCATTTAGATGAGCAGAGAATCACCAATTATAATACAACCCCCCACTGGAATATAAATTCCTTTTGAGGATAGATTGTTTCATTGATTTTATATTTGTATCCCAAATACCTACAATAGCTCATAGTATGTGGTTAAGACATGCTTGTTGATTGATGGATTAATTCTCGTGAGATAGTAGAATCCCCACTCCCCAGGTCTTACATCTGTCCTGCAATTATACCATATGGACTCTGACCATAGACGTCCATGGACCTTCCAATCCGCTCCACTGTCCTTCTTTAGGACCTTTTCATTGACCCTAGCTAAATTCTCTTATCTGTTTCATCTTCCCCAATTAGGAGGTGAGCTCTTTGAAAACAAGAAGTGTCTTCATTTTCTTTTTCCCCCCCAATATTTTTTGGGGTTTTTTAGTTACACGTAGGAACAATTTTTGGCAATTTTTTTGACATCTTAGAATTCAGATTGTTCTCCCGGTCTCCCTTTCCCCTCTTCTCTGAGGCAGTGAATAATCTGATATAGGTTATACCAGTATTTTCATGTAATATATATTTCCATATTATTCATGTCATGATAGAAGTCACACATCACACATACAATAAAAATCTCATGAAGGAAATAAAATGGAAGACGCCAAACTTTGGTCTGCAATCAAATCCAAACAGTTCCTTCTTTGACCATGGACAGCATTTTCATAATTGGTCCCTTGTGGTTATCTTGGAAACTTGCTTTACTGATGATTTAGTCCTTCTCAGTTGATCATCAGATAATATTTCTGTCACTGTATATATCTTTTTCCTAGTTCTGCTCTGTCTCCATTTTCTATCTTTATCTCAAATGCTTAGCACAGTGCTAGGCACACGGTTAATAAATTGTTTTTCAATCATCTATCCAACCACTTCATCTCCATTACTGTCACTGCTTTTCCACCAGGCTGTTGCTGACATCTGGTGGAGTTTCACCTGTGTCACGTCTTCCTAGAGGAGAGGGCCACTGGTCTTTGGTGAGACTACCAAGAACCAAAAGACTAGAGTGAATGAATCAACACTAGAGACTCATTATAAGTTAGGGAGTCACACCAAAGTGGCTGGGGGGGATGCATGTATTCCTTTTAACTTTCCTCATGTCCCTTGCAGCAAAGTTCTGGGCTGTGGATGTTACCTTTAAGTGTTAATAAACTTCCAGAAAACACCTGGAAACACTGGAGGAATATTGGCTACCTTTATCTTATATTCCTGTCACAGTGTCCTTAATAAAAGGTCCCCGTCCTCTTCCATGAATGTAGATTTATATTATTATCAAACTACACTATTCTCTAGCTGTTTTATTTTTCTCATTAGCTCCCTAATTAGATTATAAGCTCTCTGAGACCAAGAAATGTTTTTTTTTTCATTTCCACATCATTTGACAGTATTGAGCACAAAGTAATTAATAAGGACAGGCAGGTGACACAATAGATAAGAGTGCTAAATCTGAAGTCAAAAAGACTCCTTTTCTTGAGTTCAAATCTGGTATCAGACACTTATTAGTTGTGTGACCTTGGGCAAGTCATTTAATCCTTAATTTTCTCATCTGTAAAATGAACGAGAAGGAAATGGCAAACTACTCTGGTATCTTTGCCAAGAAAATCCCAAATGAGGGTCACTGAACAACAATGGTTACTTAATAAATACTTATCTTTACCAGGTCACTTTGGGAAAGAACATTCAGAGTAAATGCACATTATAGACGAGGAAATATTTACCATATTACATATTTTTACTGTCTGACTGGCAGAACAGGCGGAAGAAACCAATAAGAAAGTTCAACAGCTGAGAGGGCGACGCAGCAAAGCACTGTGGAGTGCTTAGGGCGTGTTGGAGCACAAAAGACAACATGACCATCCAATGCAGCTGAGGAAGTCTCCAGGTGTAATGATTTTTCGTGCCAATGGACCCAGGCTTCCAACACCGAGAGAGTGCGACTGTCTCTGTGCATTGACTTTTCCACTTAAATCTCCTTCACGCACAAGTGTCTTTGTGCACACTCATCTATCATAAATGAAAACGCACAAAGACAATCGTCATCCTCAGTTACCAAGAGACTACTACTACTACTACTACTACTACTACTACTACTACTACTACTACTACTACTACTACTACTGTCTGACTCATGAATCTCTAAATTCTGCCTACAAGAAAAACTAATCTTTATTAATTCTACCTACAAGGAGCTTGCTATTCTGCTTGGAATAAAAGTATTTATTTCCCTTCCTAAATTAAGATGGTCTCAGGTACATCTGTCAAATAAAAGAATTAGATGGTGTTGCCTACATAATAACAATAGATAACATTTATAAAGCACCTACAGCATGCTAGGAACTGTGCTAAGTGCTTTCTTGTTGACACCTGCTCTACAAATAGTTTACGGGTCCTCAAACCCAGGATAAGAGAAATTGGCTGGGATGGCAGGATTATCAACCCCACAGATTTATAGATCAGACTCACAGACATCCTCTTGCTGGGATTTGCCATAGCTAGTGAGTGTCTGAGGCACTCAGTTCTTCCTGACTCCACCCTCAGCCTAACTACGACTACCTCCTTGTCTCATTCTAGTCTATGATTTCTGGATTTTATGGTTTGAGTTGTTTTTCAGTGGTGCAGCTGCCTTACCCAAAGCTCTTGACCTGAGGTGGTAAATCATATGAAATATGTTAAACCAGTGCTTTCGTGCAATACACACATCTCCATATAACAGCAATATTTTATATATACATATATATATTTATTGATATTATATACTTGGTAACCCCTACTACCAAAAATATTTCATATAAACAAATATATAAAATGGATTTTGTGCAGACCCACAAATTCCACATTGTTTACAACTTTAAAAATATATAAATTGTATGTGTATGCTAAAATTAATATTCTCTGCTTTTGAGTTCCCTTTGGATTTGTTTTGCTTGGATACTTTTTTCTCTTGATTTTGTGATTTTTTAAAAATGTAACCATGGTATGTATTGCTCTGTATATGCTCTTTTCATACCTTCATATGTTTCCCTTAACAGTAACATTTTTTGATGAATAATTGTAAATGACCTAGTTATTCTCAACAATACAGTGATCCACAACAATCCCAGAGACTCATCATGATGAAAAATGCCATCTGCTTTCAGAGAAAGAATTTATGAAGTCTGAATACAGATCAAAACATACAATCTTTTCTTCCTTCCTTCCTTCCTTCCTTCCTTCCTTCCTTCCTTCCTTCCTTCCTTCCTTCCTTCCTTCCTTCCTTCTGTCCTCCCTCCCTCTCTCTCCCCCCTCTCTTTCTTTCTTCTTTTGTCTTTGGAGATGTCCACAAGATGACTAATAGGGGAAAATGTTTTACATATTTGCACATGTAACATCTATGTCAGATTGCTTACCATCTCAGAGAGAGGGGAGGGGTGGGAGAAAGTAAAGGAGAGAGGATGGGAAGGAGAGAGAGAATTTAGAACTCAAAACATATTTTTTAATGAACCAAAAATTGTTTTTATATGTAATTGAAGAAAAATAAAATATTATTAATAATAAAAATTAAATTAATCACCTAAAAAAAAGAATAGTGATGTCTGCTTTTCATCTGAAAAACCAAATTGCTCCTGAAGTCATAGGCTAATATATTTATCACAGGCAGGCTCTTTAACCACTCATCTTACATGTGGGCACCTTAACTCTTAGGGAAGCCAAGTGACTTTCCCTACATCTCCCAAACATTCAGTAATAAAGCTGGCATTCAATCTGAGGTCTTCTGAACTCAAATCTAATCTTTCTCCACCATAGTTAGGGGCCCTCCAGGATTAAAATAATCAATGGACTTCATCATCCCATTGCTCCCCAAAGCATCCAGTAACTCCTTTCATGTGAACAGGAACTTCCTGCATAGTAGGGAGAAAGATATCCTGAAAGATCAAACCAAGAGCATCCCCTGCATGACAAGAAGCCATCCCTAACCACACCTACTTACCTAATGAGCTAAAATTGATTTGACCTCCGAAGAGAATTTGCTTCTACTTTTCTCCTCTTCCACATGACTTAGATCCTTATGGTAATAAGAGCTATTAAAAAAAGTCAAACTTTAACCTCATTAAAATCACCCAGAACAAACCCTAGCAATCCCTCTAAGACTTTACCTCTAAACTCATCTAACTCACACCCTAGAAGAACTCAAGGTTTTCTCCTGGGTATGTCAGACTCAGTGGTGGGTGGCAAATGCCTTCATTGATTGAAGCCCTCCTACATTCTTCTCCCCATGATCCCTCTTCAATGTAGCCTTACACAATGGCCTCCTGTTTAGTTGACTAGTGGAACCTTAGAAATTTCCACTGTCCAGGGGCCTGAGAAGAATGTTGGAGGGTGCCCTACAACATTTGGTGGCTGACATGGGATTTTCCTCTGGATTAATAGAGTATAGTGGAATTTTTAGCTATCCTACTGATCAATATGTCAAATCAATATCCCAAGGGAGGAGAAGAAGAAAGTAAGAGAGAAGAGAGGCTAGAAGAAAGCATGTGAAGAGATCAAAAAAGAAAAAAAAAGAGAGTTGGCAAAAGAGGGAGAAAGGGAGACAAAAGGTTTGAGACAACTAGAAAGACCAAGATACTGAAAACCAATAGATCAGGGATCCTCAGTTTTGCTCCTTCTGGATGCTTGGGACTGTGCTGCAACACCAGTCCCATCTTGGGAGCTGGTCAGTTCCTCCTGATCCTCAGATAGTTCGGATTAAGTCAATGTTCCTCTCAGAGTCCCCCAGGGTGGGATTTTTAGGGTGTGCATATTTCACCAGGTGAGACTTTGTCCTTTCCTTCAGCAATCATTGCCTTGATGTTATGTGAAGAACTCTGTACTAATCAAGGCACATTTTTCAGAAACCAGCTCAGAAAAGCAACAATAGCTTCCTCAATCACACAGTATGTGGACCCTTCCAAGGGTAGAAAGCATCGAGTTCCATGTGTCCAACTGTAAAGATGAGTTCGTTCAATAATTAGAAGTTGTATTAACCCTAAGTTCTAGCTAAAGAGAAAACACTATTTAGAATCTGCAACAAGGCGGATTATTTGCTCATTCCTAAATTGGGTTCCTTTTTTGTTGTTATCATTTATTTTTATTTTTATAGACTATATAATATAATATGTAACATAATAGTATAATACATATAATTTATTACAAATATGTAATAAATTATGACAAATAAGGTTTTCCAAGCAAAACAAATTCTCACATTAGCCAGGTCTGAAAATCTCTCATTTTATCCCCCTCTTGTCACTTCTCCCTCCCAAAGAAGGCGGGTAATATGATGGAGGTCGTACATATACATATTTCCCGGTTGATTTTGTGGTTCACAACACAACAATGAGAAAAACTCATGGGGGAAATAAAGTGAAAAATGGCATGTTTCAATCTGTATTCGAACTCTGTTCCTGCTATGGCAGTGGATAGTGTTTTTCTTCACGAGTTGCTTGGAGCTGTCCTGGATCCTTGCCTTGTTGATGATAGTTAAGTCAGTAACATCTGATCATCAAATATTGCTGTTACTGTGCACAACATTCTCTTGGTTCTGCTCACATCACTTTGCATCAATTCATATAAGTTTTCCCAGATTTGTTGTGATCATCTTCTTTGTCATTTCTTATGGCCTGATAATATTCTATTACAATCACACACCACAACTTGTTCATCCATTCCCCAATCAATGGACATCCCTTTGGTTGCTGATTCTTTACCACCACAAAAAGAGCTGCTATAAATATTTTAGAACATGGAGTTTCTATTGTGCCTCTTTTTATAGTTCTATTCCTAAAGCTAATTACATGTTAAGTCTGCAAAGCAGGACTTTTAGTAAATGGAAGTCTGTTTGCTTGGCATAAGAACATTTCAGTTTCCTAATTCTTGTACTGTATAATACAGATCCTGATGTCAGATTTGAGCCCAGGTCCTCCTGTATCCAGGCCTGGTGCCCTGTGGTACACTGTTACACCTGTCCCCTGCTCTGTTCCAAATATTTATTAAGCTATATGGCACAGTGGATAGAGAGCTGAGCCTGGAGTCAGGTAAACCACAGTTCAAATCTGGACTCAGACATTTACTAGCTGTATGACCCTAGGCATGTCACTTACCTCTTTTTTGGCCTCAATTTCCTCACCTATAATATGGGGGCAATAATAGCACCTACTTCCCAAGATTGTTGTGAGGATCAAATGAGGTAATAATTATACAGCATTTAGCATAGTGCCTGGCATATCATAAACCCAGGAACATGGTGGACTTGGGTTCAAGTCAAATCTGTAATTGTGGCCAAGTGATTTAATATCTCAACATTCTAAGAAATTCTTTAAAAAAAAATAAACCCTTTCTTTCCATCTTAGAACTAATGCTGTGGATGGGTTTCAAGAAGAGTGGTAAGGACTAGGCAATGGGGTTAAGTGACTTGTCCAGGGTCACACAGCTAGGAAGAATCTGAGTCCACATTTGAATCCAGGACCTCCCATCACCAGACCCGGCTCTCTAATTACCAAGCCACCTGGCTGCTGCTCCAAGCAATTTTGTATTGGTGGAAAGAATTTCCATACTGCAAATTGTCTGCACTGATCAAATCCCATGTCCTGACCAAAAAGAAATATTCAAATCAGGTAAAATACATGCTTTTTCCAGTCATAATCTTCCATTTATCCTGTCTAAATTTCATTTGTACATTTTCAGTTAGTTGTTATGACCTACTCTTCATGACCCCACATTTGTAGGGTTATTTATAGATTGTCTCCCCCATTAGATTGTAAGTTCCTTGAAGGCAGGGACTGGTTTTTGTTTCCTTTTATCCCCCCATTTAAAAAAAAAAACTTATTGTCTATCTTACTAACAACTCTAGGACAGAAGAACAAGGACTAGACAAATGGAGTTAAGTGACTTGTCCAGGGTCACACAGCTACAGGAATAGTCTGAGGTCAAGATTTAAACCCAGGTCCTCCTGATTCCAAACCTGATTCTATCCACTTAGTTTCCCCACCAGAATTTTTATTGACTTGATTTGACCATGAGAGGCAGAAATCTTTAGTCAGCCTTGAGAACAGACTTGGAAATAGACATATACTATTACACTCTTTGTAGACTGATCTTCATTATAGTAGACTTTAACCAGAGCCCAGACTATAACCAGAAGTGGAAAGTATATAATTAAAATGCTAACCATGTTTCAATTACAAACATGAACTGCAATAATGTCACCATTCAGAACTTCTGATGTGGGAACTCTTCACCTAGTCAAAGGAGATACATAGACCCAAGCCATCAATAACTTAACTTCCGGCCTCAGTGAACAGAGCACTGAAACTGGAGTTAAGAAGACAGGAGTTTAAATTTGGCCTCACACACTGTGTGACTCTGGCCACACTTCTTAGGCTTAACTTCTCTTAGCCTTAGTTTTCTCAACTATAAATGGAGGCAGCTAGGTAGCACAGTACATAGAGTGCCAGGCCTAGAGATGGGACATACTGGGTTGAAATCTGGCTTCAGACACTTCCTAGCTATGTGACCCTGGCCAAGTCATTTGCCTAGCCCTTCCTGCTTTTCTAGCTTAGAATTGATACTAAGATAGAAGGTAAGGGGGGATACAGACAGACAGAGAGGAAGGAAGGAAGGAAGGAAGGAAGGAAGGAAGGAAGGAAGGAAGGAAGGAAGGAAGGAAATAAGGAAATAAGGAAGGAAATAAGGAAATAAGGAAGGAAGGAAGGAAGGAAGGAAATAAGGAAATAAGGAAGGAAATAAGGAAATAAGGAAGGAAGGAAGGAAGGAAGGAAGGAAGGAAGGAAGGAACCAGCTAAAATCTTACTTATTCACAAGGGCTTGGTGGAGAAATACAGTGGCTACTTTAATAATGAAAATAAATGTAATATATAATAATTCAAATGCTACATGTAATATTTAGAAATTGGTTTTGTTAAATAATATTAGTAAAAAAAATTGTTGTGGTCACCATTAGTAAAATTAAAACTCTTAAGTCATGAGGATGATAGTAGTTTTTAACAATTTAATTTAATGTAAATATAGTATAAGAAAGAAATAAAGAAGGAAGGAAGTAGAAAATTATTTCCTAGCCTACCACTCTAAAGTCTGATCCATAGAATTTCAGCTCACTCCTGGACAAGGTTCTGATCTCCATGTGGAAGTCTGGTAGTCTCTTCCGACGGAGCAAGAGTCTTACCAGCCCAAGAGGGTGTCTTCCACCCAAGCCACTGGTGCTGAATGGAGTAGAAGAATCAATCCCAGCAAACTCATGCCAAAAGACCTCCATCTCCTCTATGGCCTCATCTTTTATAGCCCTTTTCTCCACATCCCTTCCTGTCTCTCTGAGCTGGTCTATCCCATTTCAGGAACCAAAGTCTCTCTGACCTGGACTCGTAACCCTTAGTTCTGGGACATGTTCTGAGGGCTCCTAACCTGTGACCTCTGTTTTGAATACACTAATGGTATGGGTTGGATGAGAAGAAAGTTCATGACCCTGGGAGGAAGGAGTTCCCTTTACACACTACAATGACGGATTCCATTTTAAAAATACCTCTTTGTTCATCCCTTCTCTTTTCCTCCCACCAAACCCACAGAGAAAATGCAGTTGCTGAATTTCCATTCCTCTTCCTTTTTTATGCCTCTACATGGCATTCCCCATCCCATCTACTGCTTTTGATTATAGTCTCCCTTGCCCTGATTAAAGATGTTATTATAACTGCTACTCTAGTACTTCTCTGATTCTTTTTTTCTAGTTTGGTTGGTCTAGACCAAACTAGAGGAGGCCATTTTAATTGGTTTTTATACCATGTAATGTTTTGTCTAAATGGATCAGTCATAGCCTGTCTCTTGAAATTTACCCATTACATCCTTTGATATTCTGGATAATGCTTACTCAAGTCTTCAGGGGAAAAAAAAATATGTACCTACAACACTCCTTTAAATTTAATTAATGGATTTTTTCATCACAGGTGTAGACAAGCAACAAAGTAAGTCCATTTTTGAGCATTTGCCAATTTCTGCGATATAAATGCTCCTATTGGAAATTTGATGATTTTAATTTTAACAGTTAAATGAACAATTTAACAAAATTTAACAATCAGTTTACCAATCTGGCTTCAGCATAGATTTGAAATTTATACCATTCTGAAGAATAAAAACATGATAAAACATGATAAAGATTTAGACCTAACTACTTACTTAACATAACCGCAGGAAAAAGGGTTATCTTATTTTTGAAAGACAATGAGTATTGAATTTCTTGTCTTAAGCCTCTTGGGAGCTTTGCCACTCCCTACATTGAAAAATAAATGCAGAAAAATCAGTCATTTTCAAAGGCCTCCCATTTTCTTTGCATTATTGACACTTTAATACAAATGTATCCCTAATCTAGATGAAATATATGAAATCCAGGTGGGTTTGTCTTTTCCTAAGGTTGATCCAATTGCCAGGAGCTGAACCCTACCTGTTGACTTGCTTTTTGAGGATACCTATTGGGTTGGAAGAGCTGGTTCTCCTCATAGAAAAGAGGTCCAAAGTTTGGGTTTTTCCATTCTCAGGCAATAGCTGTTAATCAATGAATATTGAGTACTCAAAGGAAATGTTGGGGAGCTAGGTAGTGCAGAAGATAAAGCACCAGATCTATAGTCAGGAACACCTGAGTTCAAATCCAGCCTCAGATACTGACTAGCTATGTAACCCTGGGAAAGTCACTTAATCTGTTGGCTTCAGTATCCTCAACTATATAATGAGCTTGAGAAAGAAGTGGAAAACTACTCCATATCTCTGCCAAGAAAACCCCAAATGAGGTCACGAAGAGTTGGACACAACTGAAATGATTAACAACAAAAAAGAAAATATTAGATTCCTGGTATGGAATCCATTAATCACTAGATTATTATTACTCGATTACTATTAACCCATTGATCTACTAGAGGTCATTGTAGCAACAGATTCCAGGAGAAGAAAAGTTCAAAATGTTGTAGCTATCAGAAAGTCTCTGATAATGTCAAGAAGAGATTCATAGATTGTCAGGATATGAATGGGACCTTTGTTCAAATCCTCTCATTTTATGAAGAAATCAGATGAGATACTGAGAATCACAAAGACTTGATTAAAGTCACATGCCTAGTGAGTAGAAGAGACAGGATTCAACCCAGGTGTTTCAGCACCAAATCCAGTGATGCTTCCATTAAAACACATTCTTACTCTAAAAACTCCTCTCCAGAACTCAAGGGATAGCTGAGCAACTTTAGATAGCCTTTATTTAACTATGCCAAGTCCAGTCATAATTAATACTTGGAGTTCAGACTCAAATATCTACTCCTACAAGAAACCTGCCATGGTTCCTCTAGCCAAAGATAAGTTCTTTTGGCTCTTTGGCCACATTCTGGCCCTGCTCCCTCCAACCAACCTGTAGAAGTCCAGCTCCCTTCCTTGGGTATTTGGTTCTTGATTGGTGAGGCTTCACCATACCTAGACCAAACTAGACACAGAACATTTCTTCAAACTTTTTTTAAAGTTGTTCTTGTTGTTCACTCATTTCAGTTGTGTCTGACTCTTCATGACCTCATTTGAGGTTTTCTTGGCAAAGATAATGGAGTGGTTTGCCATTTCCTCCTCCAGCACATTTTATACTTGTGAAGATGGAATTGACTCTCCCTTTGCCTACTTTTTTTTTTTTAAATCCTTACCTTCTGTCTTGGAATCAACACTGGGTATTGGTTCCAAGGGAGAAGAGTGGTAAGGGCTAGGCAATGGGGATTAAGTGACTTGCCCAGGGTCACACAGCTAGGAAGTGTCTGAGGCCAGATTTGAACCTTGGACCGCCCATCTCTGGGCCTGGCTCTCAATCCACTGAGCTACCCAGATTCCCCACCCCCCACCCCTGTTGCCTACTTTTAAATTTAATCAACCCAAAGCATTGACACCCCTACTTAACACTAAGTAGGGGAGGTCCACAAGCCACTTACTAAGTGGGTGACAACTCCAGAAGCATCTGACCACCCCCTAGGCAATGCTAAGCAAATTTAAAGACTGCAATTGGTCCCCATAAAGGAAGGGACAGGAAGTAACATTAAAAAAGGACTATAAAAGGTGATGAACTTCCTATGCAAGTAGTCTTCATCCTGAATTTTCAGGTTGAAGGATCTTGGACTGGGACTGCAGTTTGGAGCTATGACTTGGACCTGGGACTCTGGATCTTGGACTACTTCTGGTAAGACTGCTTCTGGATCTTCTCCTTTGGAACTTTGACCAGTTCCTCTTTTCCTGGCTTCTGGAGAGATTAGTTCTAGAGAGGCCTCCCCTTCTTGGAGGAGGCCACATGGGTGGAACCCTTGTATAATTGACCACCAGGCCCTCTGGGTGGGGTTAATGAGCCCTGAAGGAGTTGAAGGAGCACTGGAGCAAATATTTAGTGTGGTAGGATAGACATCTCTCTCCTCTTTTTCATTTCTCTTTCACTCTCTCCCTTTTTTTTTGTAAATAAAACTAAAAGTCATTTTGGTTTGAGCTGTAATATTTTTAAATTGGCTACCACAGTATTATCTTAGAATTATTATATATTTAATCAAACCCTTAATTTTAATTCCTTACACACTAAAGAAACTGAGGCAGCATCGATTAACTTGCCTAGAGTCACACAATTAGTAAGTATCTGGTTTGACAAGAGACTGGATTTGAACTCATGTAACTCTTCCCAGCCTGACCCAATGCTCAATCCCCCATGCCACTTAGCTGTCCTAACCTTTTGTTTATACTCTTCTTATTTAATGATGTTCTCCATCATAGTTATTTGCACAAGTCCTATTCTCTCCCTCTTTTTATTAAATAATAAACTTGAAGACAAGAGCCATGATTTATTTGATCTTTGTATCTCTCTGATTCTATAGGACAGTTGCAACAATGGGCTCTCAATAAATGTTTGTCAATCGAATGTTTAATGACTGGTCCACACCCCTGAGAGGTACAAAGAGAACCTGTTAAAAGTTCTTTATTGGACTCTTTATCTTCCCTTGAAAAGAAATGCCTATTTTCAGGAACTGAAGAGGAAATTGATCTCTTAACATTTTATACTTTTTAAGCACTTTAACCTCATTACTTCTCCTCTTCACATTAGTTTCAGTTACTTTTCCCAGACCCTTTCCATATCTGAAAACTTCTACAAAGCAAACTGGATACATTTCCTGAATATGAAGCCACTTGGCAATTTTTTTTCAAACTCTTACCTTTCATTTTAAAATCAATAGGGTACATTGATTCCAAGGCAGAACAGTAAGTCTAAGCAATGAGGGTTAAGTGACTTGCCCAGGGCCACACAGCTAGGAAGTGTCTGCATTCAGATTTGAACACAGAACCTCCCGTCTCCAGACCTGGCTCTTTATCCACTGAGCCACCCAATTCTCTGTTCTTATACTCCTTTCTGATCCTTCCAGATTTAAACTAGGTTCTTTCATCTCCCTGACTAAGAACTGGGAATGACTATGGTGGTTTTAAAAGTCCATTTAAGAAAAATAAAAATAAAGTAAAAGAAAAGAAAAGACAAGTCCATTTAAGGAGGCAGCTGGATGGTCAGTGTAGAGCCAGGTCCAGACATAGGGAGGTCCTGGGCTCAAATCTGGCATCAGACACTTCCCAGCTGTGTGACCCTGGGCAAGTCCTTTCATTCCCCATTGCCTACACCTTACCACTCTTCTACCTTGGAACCAATACACAGTACTGATTCTAAGAAGGCAAGTAAGGGTTAAAAATTAAGTCCATTTAAAACTTTAGCTAAGGCCCATTTTCCCCTTTTTACTAAGCCACAGAAACTAGAACCTCAGCATCTACCTGGATAATAGAATACGAGGGATGGAAGTATCCAGCTAGTCTGGCTGTGACCACTTCTACAGCTGTTCCCCGTTTTGTCTTCTCATAGTGTTTCTGTTCAAAGCACAGTTTGCTTTGGTGTTGGTCAGGTAACAACATGACAGCACACTTAGACCCTCGGGGCCTTATTTTTCCAGGAAGATACTTGGGAGGGGAACAAAGGGCCAACAACTCTTTCCACAGGGCTTTGTGTGCTCTTATAAATGTGAGGGCTGACACCTACTGGCCACAAGAGCTGGCCCAGCAATCAAATCAAGCTGGTCAGCTGTCTCCCATTTCAGCTGAGGGACATACCTTCCTCTTCCTCGGTGTCCTTCCCCCAACTCCCTTCCATACACTATCTCTCTCAAAACAGCCTGCCTTTTGCATCAGCTCACCATGGTACTCCCTACATGATGGGACCCTGCACTGAAAAGTCCCCTGAACCAGCATATCTACCATGGGTGATTATAATTCCCACCATTGGCAGTTACTCTTCTGATTTAAAGCCTAGTCTCCAAGAGGTTCCTAGTAAAGGAAAAATGTGTAACCCAGGAGGAGTTAAAGCATCAACCTTCTAGGCAACACCATTGCTCATAGAATCCTGGACCAGGAATCAGGAAAGCCATGGTTCAAATCTTGCCTCCGGTGTTTCCTGGCTGTAAGGCCACAAGCAAATCATTTCAACTCTCAATTTCAGTTTCCTCATCTCTAAGACTGGGATAATGTCTGCAAAACTAATTCACTGACTATCCAGAGAAAGAAGTCTAGACAAATTTGAGGAGGGAGATCAGTTTCAGGGGAAGGATGAGATGAGAACCAAACTGAACTATTGTGAGGATGAAATAAGAGAATATTTGTAAAATGTCGTTAGCACAAAATATTTCATCAGATACTCAATCTCAAGAAGAATCTTGGGGGATTGATAGCCAAGTTTTGATTGGTGGTAAGAGCGGGGAGATAGGAAGAAAGTTCTTAAGGATGGATTACCCTAAGCAGGCAAACAATAAAAGAATTCTTGGGACTGCTAGAAAGGATTTGGGGTTAGTGGGAGAGGTTAGGCATTGGAGAGAAAAGCACTGAAAACAAATTCTCTATTTCATTATTTTGCTTAATGATCACCCCAACTGTGTGTGTTAGGACTCTCCTATCACATGTCTTAAAGTCCTAAACTGCCTTTCTCTAATCTACCTTTGCAATTTTATCTCACACTATTTCCATCTACATATTCTCTATTCTAGCCAAACAAGACTATTAACTATTTCCCCCAAATCCATCTGCTGTTTCCTCTCTCCATTTCCCATACTCCTTTCCTCATTTCCATCTTTCTGAATCTCACTGTTCCTTTAAGATTCAGCTCAGATACCACCACCTCCTTCTCTGATTCCCCAAGGTGATCTTCCTCCTCACATTTTCCTGGATCAATTGATTTTCCTGATGTCTTCTTTTCTCACATTACTCTTTACATTGTATTATACTCATAGGAAGAGAATTTCCCATCATCATCCCAAGTCACAGACATTTCTGCTAGAATGAATTTCCAGGACCTACCAAGACAGCCCTTCTTTCTTTCTGAATATCTGAGAAACAGCTCAGAATAAGCTGGCCTAAATACGCTAAAGAAATATTAGAGGCAGAAAGATGAATTAAAATAGAAGAGGAGAGCTTCTCAAAATGGCAAAAGACTTACTGAGAGATGCTAACTCAAACAGAAGGAAAGAAGCTACTGGCACAAGACAAGAAAGAAGATAAATAGGATGGATGTGCCATTACTAGTTAGTAACCAAGGAGGTATTAGCATATCAACTGAAAAGATCCTTTGTTTGAAGAGTAGGTTTTCGGGTATAAAACAACACAGTTTCAAAAAAGCTATTCCCAAGAGCTATGAAATGGCTCTAACAATTTTATTTGAGGTTCCAATATAATCACTTCATGAGCCAGATGCTCAAAAGCTGGTCCTTATAGAAGAAGTAACTAGCAGAACTTATTAAAGTACAGCTAAATAGTGGAGAATAGCAAAGTAGCTTAAGTGCTTGTAAGGGGAGCTAGTGGCCACTTAAACAAAGGAGTGTCAGGTACTTATGTTCCTGCTTTCCACTGGCTTTAGGAGAAAACCAAGACATGAGAAATCCCCCAAGTGCACTTACATCTTTAAAGTCAAGAGGAAGGCTCAGACACAAGAGCTGCATGTTTATTGTTGTTATTGTTCAGTCATTTCTCACTCTTTATGACCCCATTTGGGATTTTCTTGGCAGAGATGCTAGAATGGTTTGCCATTTTCTTCAGTATCTTATTTGACAGATGAAGAAACTAGGGCAGACAGGGTTAGGTGATTTACCCAAGATCACACAGCTAGGAAGTATCTGAGACCAGATTTAAACCCAGATCCTTCCAACTCCAGGCATGGTACTCTATCCACTGTAATACCTAGCTGCCCTGTAGACCTAGTAATGTTAATGCTGGTCAAAGGGTTTGCACAGTTCTATTGCTCTTTGGGCATAGTTCCTAATTATTTTCCAGAATGGTTGGACTACTTTACAGCTTTACCAACAATGCAATTATTTATTTTCTCATATCCCCTCTCACATTAGCCATTTTCCTTTTCTGCCACCTTAGTCAATCTTATAGGTATGATGTGTAAAACAACCTCAGAATTGTTTTAATTTTAATTTTTATAATTATTTTTAGAAGAGAAATTTTATACGCTTATTGATAGCTTTGATTTCTTCCTCTGCAAACTGCCTGTTCATATTCTTTAACCAATTACTAAATGGTAAAGCGAAGATTCAAACTCTTACCTTCTATCTTAGCAGTAATTCTAAGACAGAAGAGTGGTAAGGGCTAGCCAATCAGAGCTAAGTGTCTTGTCTAAGGTCACACAGATAGGAAATGTCTCCAGAAAGATTTGAACACAGATCCTGTTGACTCCAGACCTGGTGCTCTTATCTACTGTGCTACCTACCTGCCCCAAAATGAAGGACTTTAAACAGTTAAACCCAACATTCAAATATATGGTGTTATTATTATTAACTGGATAGAAACCTGTCTGGTGTCCATGATTTCTGACCTATTTAAGCCAGTACCAGACAAGTACACTGAACTGAGTCAGACTGGCAAAAGGCATTTAATTCCTCTAAGTCTCAGATTCCTCATCTATAAGCCGGGGTTCATAGTACCTGTCATATGGCATAGTAGATAGAAAGTTGAGTTGGATTCTGAAAGTGGTTAAATGCTATCTTCTAACTCTGATCCTGGATAAATTCTTTAACTTCTCTGAGTTCCAGTTCTTTAATTGCAAAATAAGGATAATAATCATTGCAGCAGCTAACTCAAAGAGTTGTTAAGAGACTCAAATTAAATTATATACATAAAAGGATTCAAAAAATTAAGTGATTTGTAAATATGAGGGATTATTATTATTTACTTCATAAGGTTGTTGTGAAGGTCAAATGAAATAATTTATATGAAAAACTCTCTAAAACCAAGACTTGCAGAGCCAAGATGGAAGGAAGGAAGGAAGGAAGGAAGGAAGGAAGGAAAGAAGGAAGGAAGGAAGGGAGGGAAGGAAGGGAGGGAAGGAAGGAAGGGAAGGAAGGGAGGGAAGGAAGGGAGGGAAGGAAGGAAGGGAGGAAAGGAAGGAAGGGAGGGAAGGAAGGGAGGGAAGGAAGGAAGGGAGGGAAGGAAGGGAGGGAAGGAAGGGAGGGAAGGAAGGAAGAGAGGGAAGGAAGGGAGGGAAGGAAGGAAGAGAGGGAAGGAAGGGAGGGAAGGAAGGTAGAGAGGGAAGGAAGGGAGGGAAGGAAGGGAGGGAAGGAAGGGAGGGAAGGAAGGGAGGGAAGGAAGGAAGGAAGGGAGGGAAGGAAGGAAGGAAGGAAGGGAGGAAGGAAAGGAAGGGAGGAGGGAATCTGCAGACCTCTCCCAAATTTGCCATATGCAATACTGGACATGAGTTAGAAAGAATGGGTTTGGATCTCACTTCAGGCACTTTCTATGTGAATGACCTTTTATATACTGTGCCTCAGTTTCCTCATTTATAAAATAAGAGCCTTGCACTCAAGATTCTCTCATTTTGGGGTCTAAATTGAGAATCGTGTTATCCTCTTATTAGCCTAAACTTGGCTTTGTTTTTAAATTTTACTTTCTTCTTAGTAGCATTCCGAAAACAGAAAGGAAAGGGCTAAACAAATAGGTTGAAGTGACTCACTAGGGTCACACAGCTAGGAACTGTCTAAGGCCATATTTAAACCCAGATCCTCCGATTCCAGGCCTGGCGCTTTGTCCACTGTGCCACCTAGCTGCCCCTAGCCTACACTTGAAGAAAACTCCAGACGTGGATGACTCCATAGCAGCTGAATCCCACAGAATGGAAACTTCCCCTTTCCCTTCTATTTCTTCTTCACTGCTCACCTTCTTTTTTTCAGTAGGGAGCTTTCTCTGGAGGGGGAGGATGAGAAGGCTTTCCTGCTTTGAATGAAGGGCTCATGAGGTCCATCTGCTGTGGGAGAGCCCTCTGAAGGTCCAGCTGGACTGGGGCCTGTACTCTCTACCCAGCAGGGTCCTTCTCCCTGCAATCTGTCTTTCTGACATCATAGCTCAAAATCATGCATAGCTGGAGGAGACTGAAATGAAGGAAGACAGGCCTTGGATTAGAGTAGAAAGGCTACTTATGTGTAGTAGAGGCCGATAGGATTTAGAGCTGGAAGAGGTTTTATTGAACAAAACCAACCATTCTTGTTTCACATATTGAAGGCTAGAGACATGATGTGACTTTCTCAAAGTCAAAGAACCAGGGGGCAGCTGGGTAGCTCAGTGGATTGAGAGCCAGGCCTAGAGACTAGGTTCAAATCTGGCCTCCGGTACTTCCCAGTTGTATGACCCTGGGCGAGTCACTTAAGCACTGTTGCCTAGCCCTTACCACTCTTCTGCCTTGGAACCAATATATAGTATTGATTCCAAGATGGAAGGTAAGAGTTTAAAAAAAAATTTTTTTTCATTATGAAAAAAAAATTAAACAAAGTCAAAGAACCAGTAAGGAGCAGTTCTAAGATTTAGAACCAAGTTCTAGGAACTCTAGTGCAATACAGGCTTTTTTTTGGGGGGGGGGGCGAATCTTAGAATCAGTACTGTGTATTGGTTCCAAAACAGAAGGGTGGTAAGGCCTAGGCAATAGGGATTAAGTGACTTGCCTAGGGTCACACAAAATGAGAAGTGTCTGAGGCCAGATTTGAACCTAGGACCTCCCATCTAGGAAGTGTTTGAGACCAGATTTGAACCCAGGAACTCCTTTCTCCTGGCCTGAATCTCAATCCACAGAGTCATCAACTTGCCAGAATGTAAAAATTTTAACTTCAAGGCCTTCTTTTTGATGCCTCCCAGAAATCCAGTTAAGGCTTTTTCAACGAACAATGCAAAAATTAGGTTTGTTGTAATTGTTGGAAATGGTTTTATATTTATTTAACTTAATGGCACAATAGGACTGGTGGGAACTAGAAGGAACTTTAAACACCATCTAATTCAACCACCTTTGAGAGTTAGGGAAACTGAGGCTGAGAAAAGCTTAGCAACTTGCCCAAGGTCACATCAGAACAAAATGACAAAGCAAAAATTGAAATTCAGGTCTATTAGCCTCCTAAGTTCAGAATGCTTTCCTCTGTACCCCAGCTGCAGTCTGAGGTGCTGTGACACTTTCCAAAACCATGACGGAATTTTAAAGCTAGGAGAGAACCTTAGAATCACGTAGTACCAACCCTTCAATTTACTCTTTTGTTTTCCTTCCATTGAAGTCATGCCTCTGAAGCCCAAGGTCACACCGCTAATTGCAACAAAGTCAGGTCTCCACACGACTACCTCTTTCTACTACATCATATTTTCTCCTCCGTGGCGTCTGCTAGCATTTTCCTGAGTCGCCATCTAACTTTAGGAAAGGAGGAATTATGAGGACCCTACATGGATTTGCCCATTAGTCATCCATGAATCACATGGCATCTTGTGGATTTGTGTCATCAAAAGACCTATAGTTTTCAAGTTGAAATTCCATTACTGCTTCCCATCAACCACTTTGGGAATCTTCTGTGCTCCCACTACCCCTTTTCTATTCAGACTCCCAGGAAGGAAGCCATGGATCCTTGAAGTTTCAGCCATTCCCACATCCTTCCCTTTGGAAAACATCGACAATGAGCTTGCCCTTTGGGGGATGCAGCTCAATGCTGTAGGATTGATGACTCCTGAGTCTGGAGTTAGGAGTTGAGTTTGGAAATAATAGTAAGAGAAGCTCTTGGAAAGGCACGTGGGTCTGAATCTCAGCTTTGGCACCCATTAATTGGGTGTCAAAGAGCTCCATTTACTTCATCTGTAAACTGGAATAATCCTAAGGCAAATTCTCTCATGGGGCTGTTAAAGGACACAGGGGAAAGACTGGTTTTGTCTTTCTTTCTACCCCCAGCTCTCAGTAAAGTACCTAGTATACATTGAGCTCTTAGTGAAAGAAGAGAATTTAATAATACCTCCAAGGACTCAGTGTCATCAATTCACACAATACATTTTTAAATCTACAAGGCAAAGAAAATAAAGAGAAGATAAAAAATTTTATATAAAAGTAAAATTATGATAGATTTTATACATCAATCAACATGACTAGTTCTAATATTAATTAATGATTGATGACTGACTATTCTCATTTATGAGCTATTATTATTTAAAGTGACAAAAAACAGGAGGGAAGAGGACGGAGCAAATTTGGATCATATAATTTCAAAATTTTATGTGGAAATTTGTTATTACATGTAGTTGATAAAATATCTTTATAATGAAAAAAAAATAATAAATAAAATTACAAAACATGATGTAGATGATAGATAAGTGACCTGAGAATCAAGAAAACTTGTGTTCAAGGTTCATTTTTTGATATACTGGCTGTGGGTTCCTTGGCAAGTCACTTAACCCATCAAAGCTCAGAAAACTCTCTAGGATTATATAAATTATACAATAGTTACCAATCCACACGGCAGCTTCTCATCACTATTTCCTTATGCCAAAGAAATCACAGGTCTGTCTAAACATGCTATTCGTTTGTTTGTTTTCCTAAATCTCTATTAATAACAGAATCTCAAATGTTGACGCAGTCTTGGAAGCCATCTTGTCCAAAGTGGTACCTGACCAAGCATCTCCTCTCTAAATCTCTGACAAGTGGTCATTCAGTTTTTTGTAAACCATCAAAAATTTCTGTTTCATGAATAGTTTAATTATAGGAAAGTTTCATTTAGAGAGAAGTTGCAAGCACCGGACATCTTTCACCACTGAGTCTACCACTGGGTAACTCAACCAAAAGCAAGCAAAGCTGAAAGGGTTTTTGTTGGAAGATTTTGAGCAGTTCCTTCTGTGACCCTTATTTGCCTGTTGCCATGTCAAAGCCCAGGGCAAAATGTTGATAGAAGAGAACATTAAGCACCATGGTTGAAGGATTTCTGTTCTAACACTTTTCTCCCCTCCCTCAGTGGTGAAGGTTAAAACCGCAGCCCAATTCTCCAGTGACTCACTCCAGGAACACGACATGTGACATGGACCTGCTTCTCCCAGGGTTGCTCACCAAGGGGTGAGACAGAGATAGCATTGTTCAAGAGAAGATTCAGGAAGTCAAATATCCGGAGGAAAGTTGATGTACTCAGTTCACCCCACAGCCTTGAAAAGGAGCTCATTTTTCCACTAATCAGACCAAGGAGTTTCCTTAGTGGTGCCCATTCTCTGAGGGCACTGACCTGAGCTCTGGAGACATTAATTCCCTTAAACGCTGGAAGGTAAGAAGGGGGAAGGAGAAGCATCACTTTTGCATAGATACAGAAACAAGAGAGCTCAAACAAGAGCACTAATCACAGAGCACGTTAAGTAAAATTGATATAGTAAGCTTCATGGGGAAATGTGTCCCAATTTTTTTTAAACCTCTGCCTTCTAACTTAGAATCAATATCTTGTATTGGTTCCAAGGCAGAAGAGTGGTAAGGGCTGGGCAATGGGGGTTAAGTGACTTGCCCAGGGTCACACAGCTGGGAAGTGTCTTAGGCCAGATTTGAACCTAGGATCTCCTGTCTCTAGGTCTGACTCTCCATCCATTGAGCTATCTAGCTTGCCCCTTTTCTTTTGTTTTTGATAATACTTAAAGACTACATTCCCAACTATATTATTTTCTGCTTATTTTTTTTCCTGACTATAGGTGAATGATTTGATGATGTTACAATCCCATGAGCTTCAAAAGATCAGAAGAGTCAGGTACTCAGCATCTGGAACTGATAATAGACATCAATAGAACCAGTAACAGAAGACTCTGGTAAAGAGTCAGCTTTGAGGAGCAACATGCTCCATCAACCCAATAATGGATTGCCCTATCTTAGCAGAGACATTCCATTCCATAAGGAACTGGTCAAGATGAACAAGGAAGTCACCTGTCTGTGTCCAGATGTCCTTGAGCCAATGCATACTTGATGGAAATTCTTTGAACTTCCTTGGGGTCAAGAATCTAGGTACCTTGGGACCCACATGTTCTGTATAACTCCATATATCTCATTGGGGTGGCAATATAAGTTTGATCCCAATCACACTAAGCCTTTTGGTGTGGGCAAAGGGAAAATATTCACCTTGGTTTATGGGGATTGCCTTGTTCTTGCTATATCTTCCAAGTCAATTCTACTGCTTTCACTCTACATCCTAAATAAATTCCTTTTAAATAAGCTAATTGATGTCAGCTAATTGATTGAAATTGGCAAACACATCATATGGGGGCTCATTATTATAAAAAAATCTCAGCTCCTTTGTATTATATCCTGGACCCTAGGCATGAGGAGTAGAAACCACCCTCTGGGGTATTTCCAATTTCCTAGTGAGTGAGCCCAGAGGGAATGATACACTAAGAAAAGGATAGTTTATGTATTAAATGACAAAATAGAGGTCCATGGACATTCTCACATGACACTCAGGAATGTTGAGCTAAATCTAATGAAATTCAATAGGGATAATATGAAGAACTGCATTTAAGTTTTTTTAAAAAAAATCCATTGCCCAAAATTAAAGGCTAGTTCATGTCAAAAAAAGATCCGGAGGTTTTAGTGGATGGCCAATTCAATGTGCATCCACAGGGTGGTGTGGTTACAAAAATTCAGTGAGATCTTAGGCTACATGAGTGTCCCACTCAAAAGGAGAGAGTGTCAGTCCTACTTCAGCAGGCCTTGGTCAGACCACATCTGGAATCAATAAGCATATCACAAGCCTGCTATGTCAGACAGATACTATTGTAGACACAAGTGATACAAAAACCAAAACAAACAACCCCTGATTGTAAGGAGCTTTATTCTGGCAGAGGAGTCAAAATTTTAAGAATATATTGAATATTCTTGTACATGTGCTAAATTTTTATAAAATATATTTGTGTATAAATATATTGCTATATTAAATATATAACAGAAGGATAAATTCTATAAAATGTATATGAACATATTAAATATTTTATTTATAAAATATATTTGTACATAAACATAAGTTAATAGAGTAAATTAATATGTAATACATATGAATAAATTATATTAAATGTATGTGAATATATAAATAGGCTTATATATAATATATTATTTATAAAATCTTTGTATGTAAACATAAATGAATACATAATACTTAAGAATATATTACATAAAATTTATATGAATATATTAAATATTTCATTTTTAAGATATGTTATTTATAAAATATATTTGTATATAAATGTATAGGACTTTATTAAATAAAAATATAATGTATAAGGATACATTATATAAAAGCATATTAATATATTAAATATTCTTATAAAATAAATCTGTATATTGCTATATTATATCGAATATATTTATGCATGTATATATATAATAATGTATTAAATGTAAGACTATATTAAAAATATAAGAATTTACAAAATACATATGTGCAAAATGAATACAAGGTAGTTGGGGAATACAACCCAAGAAGTTGAGAGGAGAACTAGGAAGATTTGTATAGCAATACTGTCATAAGACAACAGGAAAATAGTTTTAGAGCTAGAAGGAACTCCCAAGTCATGTGCTTGTGTACTATGGAAAAACTGTGGGGGTCAGGGATAACTGAAGAGGAGCATGATTAGTTGAGGGGGCATCAGACCTGTCTAAATCTCTCTCTGGCTGTTGTGTGGGAAAAGGAGCAGATTTGGAGTTCTCTGTAGAGGACCTAACAAGTATTGAAAGAAAGGTAGAAATTACAGTGAGGCAGATTTCAACCTCAGAGAAGAACTTTCTAACAATTAGAGGAGTCTGAAAATAGAATATGTTGCCTCATGGGAAAGTGACTCAGCCTCTGCTGATGATGTTTAGGCAGAGGCTGGAAACCACTAGTCAGGGATGCAAGAGGGGATTGATAAATCAGGCAGGGGGCTGGACTGCAGGAACTTTCTGAATCTTTCTAGTTCTGATTTTATCCTCCCCTAAGAAGAGGGAGTCTGAGAGTCTTCCTTCCTAGTTACTTGGTTCGTTTATTCCTTTACAATATTTCCGTTCTTTTCTTCCCCTTAAATACACACACACACACACACACACACACACCTTCCTCTTCTTTTGTTTCTCCTCCTCCTCTTCTTTTTACTCCTTCTCTTCTCTACCACCTCCTAAAAATGATACAGGATCACTCAACCACAAACAACACCAGCATTAATGTTACTTTTCTCTGTATTTTTCCATTTCCCTTCTCTGTCTTGGTCAGACCTCTATCCTCCAATTGTCTCAGTCTTCTCTGCTGTTTGCTTTCCTCTTCTAACCAGTGGAAGGAAAGCAAAACCTTATTGTCTTGCAGCAAAAACATTTACTGGACTTCTAGGTTCCCTCCTGAGGACAGCAGCTGGTGATGCTGCATCGCCATTTTCCCCAATTCTTCCATACTCTTCTTTAATTTCACACTGACTCTCTCTTCATCCTTTTAATGAATATCCCTTAGCTGCCTAAGGGAAGTGTAGAGAACTGAGAGATGGTTGGGAAGATGATCTCCTTGAGTCTCTAGACTCAGAGAATACAACATTTTTTCTTTCTGGACTCTATTCTGGATCTCTCTGTCATGTTCCAGAAAACTCCTCATCCCAGAAAATAATGTTAATCCTGGAGTTCTTACCTCAGAAAGACTCTCAGCCCTTAGACTCTCCCTCAGATCATACAGCAACTTTTATCCCCTCCACTTACGGGAGACTTAGATTTCTCACTGGGCTATAATCCAGATTCCTTCATTATAACCCTACTTTGCTTACAAATACACACCCACAAATATATTTTTAGCTTCCTTTTTATTTTGCTTTCCCCTATTAGAATGCAAGCCCCTTGAAGGCAGAAGCTCTTTCTTATTGCTTGTGTTTGTATCCCCATGCTTAGTATAGCACCTGGCAAATTGTAAAGACTTGCTAACTGAATAACTGACTCAAGGAAATACTGACACAACTGGAAGACAACCTACCCACCTAGTTGAGGAAAGGGAACACCACATTATCAATCACCTTCAAGCCAATATGGAATTATAGACAGAAACCAATCTTTAAGCTGCAGTGGGAGGCAGTTCATCTAGTGCAATGCAGGGATCTGGGAAGTTTTAAAAATATTTTGATAACTGTATTTCAATATAATTGAATTCCTTGTAAATCCTATGTATTTAATTATATAAAAAACATTTTAAAGGTATTCATTTGAAAAAGGGTCCATAGATTTTCTTTTTTCCCTTCAGTAATATTTTATTATATTTTTACCCAATTACATATAGAAATAATTTTTGTAATCTCAATTCTATCCCTCCCTCCCTACCTCCAACCTGCTAGAGACAGTAAGCAATTTGATCTACAGACTTTAAAAGACTGACAAAAGGATCCATGACCCCAAAAATAGTAAATAACCCCTGGTGACTAGTTCCTGGGAGACCTCATGCCTATGCTAACAGGGACTGTGGGAATGACTACATAAAAGAGTAGCTTCAGAAAAATGAAAACACTTTAGTAGGGAAAGCTTCATTTTGTGGATAGTATTGTAAAAATTAAATTATCTCTCTAATAATAAAAATATTATATTTTTGAGGTTTATTAAGGATTATTAGAAATCAAGTAATAAAGAAGATACAAAATAATAACCATGTCCCCATGGCTGATTAGCCAATTGCTTACTACATCATTGCAATGGAATGGAAGAGAGAGAGGGAGGTGTTACTGCCAGTTAAATACCAATTGTGATTTCACCAACCTGGGAACTCAGGTGAGATTATAGGGAATTCTGGGAAACACCAAAAACTTCTGGGGATTTGAAGTCTGGGGTTCAAAAATCTCCATTTTTACAGTATAGTATAATTAGCTCTCAAAAGAAGAATACAAACTATGAACAACTATATGTAAAAGGAAATTCTTAATCCCTTGCTGTAACTTAACTATGGAAAGAACTGGCTGATTCAGTGGACAGAGAGCCAGGCCCAAAGATAAGAGGTTCTGTACCATGGGGACCAGTCCACAGTTAAAGGAAATAGAAACTGCTCTCAGAGAGGAAGTGATATAAGAATGACAGTTGGACAGTGAGATATAAAATCAAGCAGGAAGTGTGAGAAGGGGCTTTTTACCACTAAAGTTTCCTGAGGACTGGGTGCTGTTGGCAGTTGCTGATGACAGTTGACTGCTATAAAATCTGATTGAAGGAGAGTTTGTATTTTGGCATCTGTGCATTGTTTAGTGAGTTAGTTAGAATATATATATATATAGTGTAGGTTTGGCCTGGTTATCTAGGCTGAAAAGCTATTAGTGAGACTCTCTCAAATGATAGTTTTTAGGTAGTTTATAGGCATATATAAAAATATTTAGGTAGTTTTTAAGTAGTATTAGGGTGGATAGTTAAATAGTTTTCTCTCTTTCCTATCTTTCCATCTTTACTATTTTTTCTCAATTAAAACAAAAATTTGTTAAACTGCTCTCCTATCTTTGTCAAGCTCCTAATTTTAACCCCTACATTTTTTGGTGAACAAGCAAGGAGTTTGATTAATCTTTTAATCTTCTGTTTTGATTATTTTTTTAAATGCCTGTAACAAATTTTCAAAGTCAATCCAGGTAGAGTCATATGTTTGACAAATATTCTCTAGCTTTTTGATAACTGCTATAGGATCATCCTCAAAAGAAGGTGTATGCTGATCAAATTTCTCAATATCTTGAGGGGTGAATGGTGTTTGATGTCTTACAGAAACTCCTTATGATTAAAGGTAGGTATTTCTCTAAAGGGTGTATAATTAGGATCTGCTCCCCAGAACTCTAAATCCTAGCTTCCCATGTTCCCTCTCATATTATGTGCTAACATAGGAAGGATAGCTCTGCCCCTTTCTCTCTTTTCCCCTGATTGCCGTTTTTGGAGGTAGGGGAGTTTTACTGCTATTTCTTTTCTATTTCAAATGATTATTAATAAATCTTATAAAATTTAATATTGGAGTTATTGGATATTGATTTAAATCTTACAAGGGGAATAGGTCTGTAGCTAGATTATTTCTTGTTTTCCTGCTTGAGTTGCCATGGAGTAGGTGAAAGGAGGATGAGTAGAAGAAACATAAGGAGAGATGGGTTGGGTAGAACTAGAGGTAGTTTTGGTAAGTTGAGAGATAATTTGGGCTAGTTGAGAGATGTAATTTTCAAAGTATTATATCCAAGTCTCCATTGAGCTATCTTTTCATTGTTTTTTTCTTATTGGAGGGAAATAGGTAAACTATTTGGTAAATTTGGTAAATTTTTAAGGATCCTATCAGAACAAATAATCCCAGAAACAGTAATAACCAGAGACAATCTAAAATTGTGAGCTGTGCCAGCTCAGTAAAGCTCTCCAGGAGTGGGAGTTGTTTGAGATAGACTAGAAACTGCTCCTTCACAATGTGCGCCATGATCTCCAGCATCATACTGAATTGCCTATATATTCTTAAAAATTCTAACTAACTCCAGTAGGGATAGTTTAATAACAAGTGAGGAAAATAATCAGAACAGAAGATTAAAAGATTAATCAAACTTGTTCTAAATGACTAATGGGAAGAGAATCAAACAAATCAAAACAATCTCAAAATTTCAACTTACACTTAACAAACTGGTAAAATTGACAAAAGGTAGGAATATTAAATGTTGGAGGAGAAGTGGAAAGATAAGCACAGTAGTACCATATTGATAGAGCTGTGAATTAGTACAACCATTTTGAAAAGCAATTTGGCATTGTGGAAATAAAGCAACTGAAATATCTATGCCTTTTGACTCAGAGATTCCATTAGACTTATATCTCAAAGAAGTCATTGATAAGAAAATATCCATATACAGCAAAATATTTGTTGCATCACTTTTTGGGGTAGCAAAGAAGTGCAAACAAATAGGATGCCCATCAATTGGGGAATGAATAAACAAATTGTGGTACATGAATGCAATGATTTCTTGGAAATGATGAATATTCTGAATATAGAGAAGCATAGGAAGATATACAGGAATTGATTCAGAATAATGGAAGTAGAGCTAAGAAAACAGCATAAACAATGATTACAATATGACAAATGGAAAATAAACAACCACAAAAAAAATCAATATTGTAAAATTACTTAGAATAAGTATGACTCAAAAGAAAAGCTATGAGAAGATACCACCATCCTACTCCTTTGCAGAGATGGTTACACAGGTGTGGATTATTTAATATATTTTCAGACTATTTGATGTATTGTTCAGTTTTGCCAAGCTATTCTCCTCCTTTTTTCTTTTTCACTAATGTTAACTCAGACATCCAAAAAGTCAAATCAACAAGCTTTTATTAGGTGCTTATTATATACGAAGCATGAGGAATACAAATATAAGCAGAAGAAAGACAACCCCTGCCTTAAGGAGCTTATTTTTTTATTTTAATTTTTTCCCCATGGTTACATGATTCTTTGTTGTCTTCTTCCCCTCTTCCTTGTCCCCTCTCCCAGAGTTGGCAACCAATGTCACTGGGTTATACATATATTATCACTTAAACCCTATTTCTATATTATTCATTTTTGTAATAGAGTAATCTTTTAAAACCAAAACCCCAAATCATATATCCATATAAACAAATGATAAATCATATGTTTTCTTCTGTATTTCTACTCCCATAGTTCTTTCTCTAAATGGAGGTAACATTCTTTCTCATAAATCCCACAGAATCATCCTGGATCATTGCATTGCTTTTAGTAGCAAAGTCAATTACATTTGATCATCCCACAATGTTTCAGTTACTGTGTATAATATTCTCCTAGTTCTGGGTACTTTATTCCGAATCAGTTTATGGAAGTCTTTCCAGTACTTAAAGACATCAAGCAGTTTATCATCCCTTATAGCACAATAGTATTCCATCACCATCATATATCATGATTTGTTTAACCATTCTCCAATTGAGGGATATGCCCTATTTTCCAATTTTTTGCTACCACAAATATCACAACTATAATTTTTATACAAACAGAACCTTTCCCATTTTTTTAATATCTTTGGGATATAAAACCTAGTGGTGGTATTGCTGGGTCAAAGGACATGCATTCTTTTAAAGCCCTTTGGGCATAATTCCAAATTGCCTTCCAGAATGGTTGGATCAATTCACAACCACACCAGCAATGCATTAGTGTTCCAATTTTTCCATATTACCGCCAACATTTATTGTTTAAGGAGCTTATATTCTAGTGGAGGAAGACAACACAAAAAATGAAGCAGACAAAGGGAGAGGGTTATTTGCTCTAGGACATGGTAGAGAGAGTCAATAAAGTCAGGAGCAAACCTGGAGAAGAATGAAGAAAAGGCTGTTCTGGTCTTGGGAGAGGTCAAATAGCAGGTAATGAAGCAGATAAAGTCTCACTTTCCCTTTATATCCCATAAAACTGCCCATTATACTAAATTAGAACCATAGAATTTTAGAATTGAAAGCCACTTTAGTGACCATCGCTGTTTTAAGATCTCCAGGAAGGGAAATCTATCACCTCTCTAGGCATCCCATTCCACTTTGGGACAGCTCTAATTGTTAAAAAGTGGTTTCTGACATTAAATCTACATTTGGGACCTTTGCAACTCCCACCCCATTGCTCCTTGTTTCATACTAGATGGCCAAGGAACAAATTTAATTATTGTTCTATATAATAGCCCTTCAAATTCCTTATTACTTACTTATCATTATGATTACTTATCATGTGCTTCCAAGTCTTCTCTTCTCCAGAATAAACATAAGTAGGGACATTCACCATCCCTTTTGCCTTCTTCTGTGCACTCTCCAATCATGCCTCTCCTAATTCATCCCAAGATTATGTGAGCTGTATCACATTGCTGACCTTTACTTAACTTGGAGATCTCTGAGACCTCTAGCTCTTCATCATAACAAATGCTATCTATCAATAATCAATACTTATTAGGTGCCTACTATGTGCCAGGTACTATTCTAAACACTGGAGATACAAAAGGAGACCAAAAAAAAAGTCCCTACCCTCAAGGAGCTTACAATCTAGTGGGGAGACAATATGCAAACAAATTTGCACAAAACAAATTGAGTTTGGGATAGATAGGAAATAACAGAAGGAAGACACTAGAATTAAGAGGGTTGAGGAAAGCTTCCAGTAAAAGATGGGATTTTACTGGAGACTTAAGAATCCATGGAGACCAGTTGTTGGAATAAATAAGGGAAAATATTCCAAGTATGAGAGACAGGCAGAGAAAAAGCCCAGAGTTGAGAGATGGAATGCCTTGAATAAAGAACAGTCAGGAGGCTAGTGTCATTAGGTGGAAGAATACATGTGTGGAAGTAAAGTGTAAGAAGACTTGAAATGTAGGATGGGGATAGCTTATGAGTGGCTTTGAATGCCAAACAAAGCTTTTTTATCTTTAATCTTCAAGGCAATAAAGAGCCAGTGGAATTTATTGAGTAGGGGCATGTCATGGTAAGACCTGCACTTTAAGAAAATCACTTTAGTGTCTAAATGGAGGATGGATTGGAATGGGGAAAAACTTGCAATAGACTGACCCACTAGCATGTATGCTATTGCAATAACCTAGATTATGACCCTCCAGCAATCATTTCAATGACTGGCTGTATAGATCTCCAGGAAATGGGATGCTCATTAGTGGAAATAACTCTCTTCTACAAGTTCCAACAAGACTCTCAATTTTCATTATCCCTAAATAAACCTCTTTGTGTTTGGGTCCTTGTGATTCTGTGTGATCCTAAGAGGAGTTGGTCACCATAGTTAGGTCTCTATTAGTGATAATAATTCATTCAGTGAAATGGTTGTTTATTTGAATTCCTACTATGTATTTCCATGGAAAGGAACCAATTACTATATTTTACAGTTGTTGTGTGGTTCAGTTGTGTCCAACTCTTCTGAGGGATTTCTTGGCAAAGATTATGGAGCATTTTAGTGGTTTGACATTTCCTTCTCCAGTTCATTTTGCAGATGAGGAAACTGAGGCAAATAGGATTAAGTGACTTGTCCAGCATCATACAATTAGAGTCTGAGGTCAGATTTAAATTCAGGAAGATGAGTCTTCCTGGATCCAAACTTGATGCTCTTCCACAGCCCTGCCACTTCAAATAGTACAAATTCAAACAATATGACCACTTCATAGCATTTATCATTCTCACTAAGCAGAATCCAGCCTAGAATCTAATCACTCCAGAACTTTGGGAAATTGGGAAGGAATTAGATCATCTGGGTAGGAGAGAGAGAGAGAGAGAGAGAGAGAGAGAGAGAGAGAGAGAGAGAGAGAGAGAGAGAGAGAGAGAGAGAGAGAGAATGAAAAGTCTCCAAAAACATATCCAGGCCTTTTGTGTTTTGTTTTTTTTTTTTTTTAATCAAGAGGGAGCCTCTATCTGAAAACAATCTTAACAAAGTACTTCTGAAATTGTGGTAAGATTGTATTTGTTAAGAGTCCTCTTCTGTACACAAAGGTACTGTGGACTACATTGGCCCATCCCTGTTCACCCATTTCCATTCCTCCTCATTTTTCTTCACTCCCTTGAAGAAATGGAGAATAGGCCAGGTTCATCACTTCATCCTATTTTCCTCAGTCTCTTTATTTATAAAATGAGTTAGAGAAGGAAATGGCAAACCACTTCAGTATCTTTGCTTGGAAAACATGACATGAGGTCACACAGAGTTGGACATAACTGAAAATGATCAAGTAACGAAGATGGAAGGAATAAACAGTGATTATCTATTTATTTTTTTATTTTATTCAAAGATATTGTATTTTCCCAATTACATGTAATAACAATTTTCAACACACATTTTCCAAAATTATGAGACAAATTGTCTCCCTCTCTCCCTTCCCTCTCCACTCTCAGAGATGATAAGCAATTTGATCTGGGTTTTACACATATTATCATGCAAAACAAAATTCCATGTTGGTCATTGTTTTAAGAGAATACTCATATAAAACTGAAACACCCAAATAAATCTGTAAATAAACTAATGTGAAAGATAGTATGCTTTGATCTGCATTCTGAGTCCAACAGTTCTTTCTCTGGAGGTGAGCAGCATTCTTTGTCCCAAATTTCTCAGAATTGTCCCAGATCATTGTATTGCTGGGACTAGCAGTCTTTCACAGATAATCATCAACCAATACAGTTGTACAATGTTCTCCCAGTTCTGCTTATTTCACTCTGCATCAGTTCCTGCAAATCTTCCCAGCTTTTGCTGAAATCATCTTATCATTTCTTATAGCACAATAGTATTCCATCACCAACATAAACCATGATTCATTCAGCTATTCCCCAATTGACATATATCCCTCAATTTTCAATTCTTTGCCAGGTATTACATTATTTAAAGTAGAAAAGGTTTTGTGGGTGGAAGGTTTAATAGACTATAAATTCCTTGAAAAGTAGAGATTGTTCCTTTTTCCTTTGTATCCCTTAGCACCTGAAAAATTACCTGGCACATCATAGACACTTTGATCCAAAGAGCTTTTATTAAAGGCCTATTCTGTGCCAAGTGCTTAATAAATGAATTGTTGGAGAGCCAAACCTGGAGTGGGAGGTTCTGAGTTCAAATTTACTCTTGGATATTTCTTAACCGTGTGGCCTGACCCTGATCACTTAACTCTCATTGCTTAGCCCTTATGACTTTTCTGTCTTAAATACATAGGATTGATTCCAAGACAGAAGGCAAGCATTTAAAAAAAAATAATGATAAATTATTTGATGAACTGGGATTGAAACAGAACATCAGATTTGTGAATTGGGAAGAATATAGAATTTAGAGTCAGAGGACATGTATTGAACTTCTGATCAAGCTACTTACTTGCCTGTATGACTTTGGGCAAATCACTCACTCCTATGGACCTCAGGTTCCTCATTTGTAAAGTAAGGGTGTTGGAAGAGGTGGGCTCTGTGGTCCTTTAATGTTTTTCTCTATCTTCCTTCTCTATTCTCTGGTCCATCAAAGTGTGTGTGTGTGTGTGTGTGTGTGTGTGTGTGTGTGTGTGTGTGTGTGTGTGTGTGTGTGTGTAAGAGGTCAGCTGCATCCTGCCTCCTTTTCCTTCTTCCATTCAAACACTGGGAATGAACCAGAGCAGCCTCTCCTTCCTCCTCCTCCTCCTCCTTCTCCTCCTCCTCCTCCCCTTCTCTCTCCCCTTCCTCCCTTCTCTCTTCTCTTTCTCCATTAATATTCATGTCTTGTTTTGGCTTAAAATTCATTTCACTCTCCAAGCTTTACATAATGCAGAATCTTTGATCTCACTGTTGGGACATCCATCTTCTTTAAAAACTTTGCCTTTTATCCAAGTTGTATCAAGAAGGCCATCTTTGGTGATCATTCTATGACTAGCCAAAAAAGCTCATCTATTTGATAATCTAGTGCATATAAAACTTCCTATATTTGAACTTAAATGATTTGGAATTGATTGCTAAGCATAAGTTTATGAGTTTAGATTATATATGAAAAATTGGCCAAGCCAATTAAGAGCATAAACAAGACTGGGTTGACAGTATGGGGTGAAATTTTTACTTGAGAAAAGAAATGGTTTTAGTACACTTTATTTTTAAAGTAATCTTATATTTTATATTTTAATAAATACATTTTATTATAATTTTTTTCTTTATATCACCTACATTTCCTGATGTTTCTCTGATCTTCATAGAATTTAAATGCACTCATTTGAGAAAGTACACAAAATTGATGACTCAATTTCAATCTTTTGACTAAAATAGAGGATCTTGGGGTCCTCTACCAGTCAGCATTATTAGCCTCAGTCTAGTTCAACAGATCTTAACCTAGGGTCTGTATTTGTTGTTTAAAAATATGTAGATAACTGTATTACCTTTTTCTTTTTTTTAAGGTTATTTTATTTTCCCAAATACATGTAATAAGAATTTTCAAACATCCATTTTCTGAAGTTAGATCTACATTGTCTCCCTCCCTCCCTTCTGTCTCCCCTCTTGGAGAAGGTAGGCACTTTGATCTGGGTTGTACATATATTATCATACAAAACATACTTCCATATTGGTCATTATTATGAGAGAATAATTATATAAAACCAAAACCCTCAAATAAAAACACAAATTAATGTGAAAAGTAGTATATTTTGATCTGTATCCATCTAACTCCAACAGTTCTTTCTCTGGGGGTAGATAGCATTCTTTGTCACGAGTCTTTCAGAATTGCCCTGGATCATCACATTTCTGAGAGTAGTTGTCTTTCACAGTTGATCTTCATACAATATTGCTGTTACTGTATACAATGTTCTCCTGGTTCTGCTTATTTCCTTCTGCATCAGTTCATGTAGGTCTTTCCAGAAGATAACTGTATTTTAATGTAATTGATTTCCTTTGTAGTCTGTGCATTTTTTCTGTCCTTAAAATTTTTATTCTAAGGAATCCATAGGGTTCACCAGATTACCAGAGGTCCCCGACATACTGTTGTAGCCAATCCATGCATTGAATTTCATAGTAACAGCTGAGGATAATCTCAAGCCTTACTGTGTGCAAGGCATTCTAATATACCTTAAACAGCACCTGTGAAATAACAAAGATGTTATTAGGCTTGTTTTATAGATGAGGAAATAAAAGCTCTGAGGGTTAAATCCCTTGTCAAAAGTCACACAGGTGGTGTCAAGGGTATCATTGGAATGTACATCTTTCCTGATGTCAAGTCCATTGGCTACGCCATATTCTTCTTAAAATAATCAACTTTATTTCTCTACAATTCATATTTTCATTAATTATGATTGTCTTGGCCCCTACCACCTCCATCTTACCTCAAATTAGTGAGGCTTGTATGTCATATCATAACCCCTGGCAAGCAACCCACTCTAATACCCAGGAGAGCTCATTAAATGAAGGAGGGAGTGAATGAATAAGAGCAAAGATCCTGTTAGATCATGATTCATGACTTAATCAGGGCTATTTTCCTTTAAATGCATTAGAGATGTGTGAGATTAAAATGAGGGTATGTAAGATGCCTTCTTTCTGCCTCACAAATATTCCATTGTCAAACAGAGGCCTGCCCTGCTTGCCATCTGCCCCTACCTGGCAGATTGACAGAATTTGTTGTTGGCTGTCCTTGATAGGTATCCTTTTCCTCGACCCTATTAGATGGTTTATTGTTGTTTTTAGCAAACAGCTGATGCCTCATGGAAATTTCAACATGCTATTCTTCTCTGTTCCATTTATCTTTTATTTTGTATGGTTTTTCTCATCTTTATTAGCAGGGACATTTACTGGGAAACTAGATCTTTGTCATTTGGTGGTTTTCTGTTCCAAACCCACCTGGAGCCAGAAACATCTCTGCGACAGAACAGTTGGTTGCTATGGAAACAATTGTCCTCCCTGGATCAGAAAGCTTACCCTCAGGAAAAGTGAGAGTGGTATATTAGTTGGAATAAGGAATATGGTAGCCTTGGGCAATATTGATTATCTTCTTCAACTTGGGACTTTGGTTCCAAAGCAGTCAGTCTTCTTCCTTGAACCCTATAATGATCAACCAGTTCATTCCCATCTCTTCTTTGCCAACCTGGAAAGACTAAACCCAGAAGGGACCCAAGAGACAGATTATACAATCCAATCCATCATTTTACAGTTGAGGAAACAGACTTTCTGAGGTTAAGAAACTTGCCTAAGGACACAAGCTGTGTAGGCAGGATTCAAATCCAGGACTCTTGCCTCTAAATCCAGGGCTCTTCATGCTACCTCCATTCAATCCCAGCCCACAAACCTCTTCTTCCAAGACTTCCCTTGTAAACGGTACCTTCCAAAATCAGACCCAGCTCCAGCATTCAGATATTTGGTTAGCATGGGATAATTCTGTATCCTGTCCTTGATTTTCTCCAATGTATTATATTTTGCCTCCCCAGCTGTGTTATGTATGCTATATTTACTTCTTAACTGGTTGTTTGGGGCTTTACTTGAATTTACATATTTTTCACCCAGCTCCCAGCATAGGATGGTAAATTTAGAGCAGGTCAGGGCCAAAGCAGTCGTCTCAAGGAGGTGAAGTGACCTACACAAAGTCACACAGGTAGTAAGAAAAAAAGAGTTGGAATTTTAACCAAGGTCTTCTAACTCCAAATCTAGAATCTTTCCCACCCTATAGTTATAATAGTTTACATTTAAATAATATTTTAAGTTTTGAAAACTGCATTATAAATATTGAATTTTATATTCATGAGAACCTGGCAGGAAGAGGTTTTCATGATTCCCATTTTATAGATGAGGAGACTGAGACAGACATTCATTAAAGGGATTGTCTAGGATCATACAGCTATTTGTGGCAGGATTTGAATTCAAGTCTCTCTAGACTCCAGGTCTAATATTCTATCCACTAGAGTATCTGACTTTCTTCATTCTTCAAATAAGTAATTGCCTCTGGTATAGGGGTATAGATGGTATAGGGGACTGAATATAGGACCTGGGGTCAGGAAGACCTAAGTTCAAATCCAGTCTCATTTACTATGTTATAGGATTTACTATGTTATAGGATGCTGGGCAAGTCACTTAACACTGTTTGCCTCAGTTTCTTCATCTGTAAAATGACCTGGAGAAGGAAATGGCAAACCACTCCTCCATCTTTGCCAAGAAAACCCCAAATGGGGTCATGAAGAAAGTTGGACAGAACTTAACAACAGCCTCCCAGAGAAGGGAAGTCATTTGCCCAAGATCATATAGCTACTAAGACACAGAGGTGAGATTGGAACTCAAGTCCTCTCCAGATGCAGTGCTCTTTCTACTTTTCCTTCTGGTGCATGTTGAAAAGGCAGAAGAAGAAAAGAAAGAACGGGAAAAAGAGTTTTTACTGTTCCTACTTTGACAGTCTTCTATTTAATTGATTTTCAACTAAAGCTCCATGTAAACAATTAGAGCTGTTCCGTGGAGTTAAATAATAACTGGGTAGGTTCACTCACCTCAGCGAAAAGAAAGGTTTGATGTGTATTTCCAAACAGCTATTTGAAAAAAACTAAAATCAGATTGGATAGGAGGAAGAAGGAAGAGAATAAAGGAGGGGGCTGGATCTAGTTTTGATTTCTGGCATTTACTACTATCCCCTTTGTGCCTGGCAGAGTGGAGAGGGCACTGGGCTCTGAGGCAGGAAGTTGTGGTTATTGAATTATTTCAGTTTTGTTGACATCGTATCCTACTCTTCATGGCTCTTTCATTTGGAGTTTTCTTGGCATACTAGAGTGGTTTGCCTTTGCTTTCTCAATTTATTTTACAGATGGGGAAACTGAAGCAAATGAGATTAAATAACTTGCCCAGGGTCATATGGCTAGTAATGGATTTGAACTCAGGAAGAGGAGTCTTCCTGACTCCGGGTCCACACATTGCACCAACTAGCTGCCCTCAGAATCAAGAAGATGTGAGTTCAAATTCTCCCTCAGTGCTTTGGTGACCTACCTTGTCATAAACTTCTCTGTTTCAATGTCCTTAAGCCTAAAATGAGATGGTTCAACTCAATGGCCTCTCAGGTCTCTTTTACGCTAAACCTACGGTCCTATAATCCCAGAACCCATTAGATTTCTCCTCTGTTCAGTGGAATATTATTAAAAAGAGCTGATGTCTCTGAAGGGGAAGGGCAGGAACTATATTTTGTTACCTATGCTTTTTGTTGTTGTTGATTTTATGTCTCCAGCCCTCAGTTTTTTGTTTTGTTTTATTTTATTGGACAATAGGGATAGGGAAGTTGAACTAGAGGGTGATGTCCTGACTCTTTGATCTCACCTATGGAAACCTCTCCCTCCCATAATAATAGAAGCTTCCTTTCCTATGGGAGCATTATGGGTTCCAAAGCATTTTCCGTCCATCTCATTCCATGCTCACAGCCTTTTTGCAAAGTGGGATCAGCATTTGTCGTTATGTGTGTTTCCTTTCTTTGTTGAAAAATTGAAGCTGTCCTGTTTTTCCACCGTGTTGCTTAAAACTGTAAATATGGTTATCATGAATAATGAATGCTCTAGGTAGATCTCATCAATACAGCTCTTTTGTTTTCTAGAAATAAACCGGCTGTAAATTCAGCCTTGATGTACAGGCTTGGGGGAAGTCGGAGCTACTTTTAAAACAATATCCTTCTAGCGTTCTTGCAAGTGTGAGATGTCATTAAGGAGCACAAAGCATAGCCACACAGAATATGATCATCCAGGGCTTTAACTAGGAGCTTGCTCAATAGTGAAGGTAATGATTGACTAGAATTGCAACCCAAGGGCTAAGAGAGGGGCAATGTAACAGCAGACATGTCGTCAGAAATCAAGGTTGCAATCCTGGGAGATGCCTCATGCTAGCTCTGTGACATAGGACAGCATAGTAGAGTATAAGGAGGGCTACACTTGGAATTGGAGGGTCTGGGTTCAAATCCTGCCTCTGTTACTTATTACCTATGTAATCTTGGGCAAATCACTAAAACTTTCTGGGTCTCTGTGAAAAGAAGAGGATTGAACTAGACAATCTCTTAGTTCCTTTACCATTCTAGATCTCTGATCTTATGAATGCCTAAAGTCCCTTGATATATGGAGAACTGGAGGGAGGAGTAGCCCAGTCTCTATCTGGGGAAAAAAAGTGGCTTTGCATTATGATTTAATAATATGATACTTCTTCGGTTTAAAGTATAGGCTGTAGAGACAGCTAGGTAAAACATCAGCCTGGAGTCAGAAGGAGCTAAGTTCAAATCTGACTTGAGACACTTCCAGCTATGTGATTCTGGGCAAATCACTTAAACCCCAATTACTTAGCCCTTGCAGCTGTTATATCTTATATTGATACCAAGACAGAAAATAAAGGTTTGATTTTAAAGTATAGATTAGATTAGGTCTTAATGTATCATGTAATGCATAAAATTTATGTTTAAGTGTAATTTGATTTTAGTTGTTTTAGTTTAGCAAAGAAAAATAAGATCCTTTATGATTGAGTCTTCAATAAACATTCATCTTTAAAATAAAAAACTAGCATTCCTTGCGGACAAACCCTAATGAAATGTTGTTCTCCCCTTGATAGCCTGGGAGTACAGATTGTACTTGCTGCTAACCTTTGGTGCACAAAGATTATCTTTTAGATGAAATAGGGGAACTCATTCATTCTTTAGCTAAACAATCAAGATACTTATCTAGAGGCTATGGTATACAAAGCACTTTTAGGCAAAGGCTATATGATTTGAATTTAGTACATTGTACATGAATACTGTACTTTGGATCTTGTGCAGAAACCTTTAGGAATAAATCAAATGACAAAGATTTGAATGTGAGAACACCTTAATCTAAGGAACTTAATCTAGGAGGGAAAGTTTCTAAACTACTACACCCAACTGTGACCACACATAACACCTAGGATAGTAAACCTTTTAGAGACTGAGTGCTCAAACTGCATTCCTCACACATGTGAGACCACTCCTCCCCTACCTCAGATGGGGGAAAGAGGAAGTGCTCCCATTGAGCTTCTGAGCAGAGGGGTGGGTGATGTAAGAGGAGAGGTGGAGAGGGGGAGGGGAGCAGCCCCCTTTGGCACACTCTGGCATGTTTGCCATAGGTTCACCAACATGGACCTAGGAAGTTGCCTTAAGTGTTCAAGTATTGTTATTCTGGGGCTTATATACCATTGGTATTCCAAATTGAGAAAATATCACATTGAAATTGTTTTAAATATGAGATTCCAGCTTTAATATCAAAATTTAGCCTGGAGGAACCATGGTTCAAGGGAAAAGGATTTGGATTTGGAATTAGGAACATGGGTTTGAATTCCACCTGTTCAGTCAAGCTTAAGACTTACAGGCTCTGTAGCTTACCAGCCATGTGACCTTTCAGGGACTCATTTACTTTTTGGGGCTTCTGTTTCCCAATCTGTAAAATGAGGTGCTTGGACTATATAACCTCTAATGACCTTTCTAGAACTAGCATTCCATGATTTTATTTCATTTCATTAATGTGCTTCTATGAGAAGTCTCCTTCTAGGGCAATGGAAAGGTAGATGGTGAATTTGTACAGGCTGTAAGAAACCCAAAAGAAGAACAAGAAAAAATTATGTGATTAAGGATTTATATGACAGAAAGAGAAGATATACTTATCCAATGGCAAAAATGAGTAATGGCTAATGGCCAGAGGGCATCTGTGAAATCAGATAGACAAACAGACAAAAACAGACACACACACACACACACACACACACGCACACACACACACACACACACAGTCTTATACACAATTGCCTTTGATAAATCTTTGGGAGAACAGGAAAAATTCACAGAGGAGGGGTAGGTATGGATGGGTTGCAATCAACCTAACTAGAAGGAGCTCTTGAATAGAATATACCACAGATCCTTCTGAGCTTTTTAATCCTTCTCAGTATCCTCCAGAAAAAGCCAGAGTTGAAGCTCTTTTCACAGCAGAGTATCAATAAGTATACTGCCTTTGGGGGCAGCTGGGTGGCTCTGTGGATTGAAAGCCAGGCCTAGATATGGGAGGTCCTGGGTTCAAATGTGGCCTCAGACACTTCCTAGCTGTGTGACCCTGGGCAAGTCACTTAACCCCCATTGCCTAGTCCTTACCACTCTTCTGCCTTGGAGCCACTACATAGTATTGACTCCAAGATGGAAGGTAAGGGTTTAAAAAAAAATAACTATACTAACTCAATGATTAGGCTACCAACCAGTCTGTCAAACCAAGCATCCTGTCTCATTTGTTAGAAAACAATGGCTCTTGGAACATAGTAATCTATTAACAATGCCATTTCCAATTCCCAAGTCATTTTTTAAGTGTTCAAGCATAATTCTTAATGAATATTTTAATGTTTCATTGTATTTTAAAATCTCTAATGCCCATCAACCAAGGCAGCACCAGAGAACAATTCAAAATGTTCTACCCCAGGGCCCATAGTCACTTTCAGAATTAATATGTAAGAGAAGCCTTTTTGCATTTTAATGTCTGAACATGTGGGAGAACTATGGTAACTCCAAGCGGAAAGATTCTGGAAAATTTTCAATAGTGACTCTAGGCCAAGGTTGAGCTTGCTTAATTTACTAGACTAGGCTAAATGATCTCTCATATTGGGCCTTTGAATTCAAAATGGTGGCCAATGCTCTCTCTAAATTGAAATGTCTGGCCACGGATACAAAGAATAAATACCTCTCACATAGCTTTTATTGGTTTGAATATAATAGAAGGTAAATAAGATAGTGCTCAGAAAGAAATAAATTTTTCTTTGGTGTCCCTTATCTTTTCTGTGCCCTTTGCCCCCTCCCGCGTCCTACCACCTTCTGCCTTTCCTACACCTCCAGGTAGAGCTGATAAATTAACTTATTGGTAAGCAACTGGCCAGTGGTTTCAGTAGTGGGTCCTCATAGTCAACTTAACCAAGAGGGAGAGGGAGAAAGGAATGAAAAGGGGGAAAAGTAGCTCTCAAAGAAAGAAGATAAGACTGAAAATTGTCAGGCTCATAACAAATAATTCAATTCAATTCAAATCAGCAAATATTTATTAAGCATCAGTTATGTGCATGGTACTATTGTAGGCATGAAACAGGCAAAGATAAAAATAATACATAGTCCTTGCCTCAAGAGTTTAGAATCCTTTTGAGCAAGACAAGGCAACAATAATCTATTGAGCACTTATGTGCCAGGAAGTGTGTTAAGAGCTGGGGATACAAATACAAGCAAAAAGAAATGCAATATCAGTCAGTTCCCAAAGAGTTTACATTCTAATAAGGGAACATAATATATGAACATGGACCTAAAAGTAGAATGGTGAGAGAGAGAAAGTTACCTCTAAAAGGGTATGGGTGTCAAAGTCCAGAGAATCAGATGTAGATACGTGGAATAACATGGTTGATCTTAGTCCTTCCCCAAAACAAAGGAGCAGGAAGGACCCACCAATGGAAAAAGGGAGTTGACATGGCAGGTGGATGTTCCAGAATAAGAAGAACCCAAGTATAGAAGAAGGTTACAGGGTGAGAAGGTGGTTGAAGCATTAAAGATAAAGTTCATGGAGAACTGGGGAGGGGGGGAGGATCCAGAATATACACAATTTATGTATGATATAAGGCAGAATGAGATATGGGTAAAGGGGGGTTCCATATACTGCTCTAGGAAAAGTTGAGATGGAAAAAAATTGCTTTTAGCTGGAATGATACAGAGAGTCTCTATGGAGGGGGAAGCATGTGAAAAGGGCATTTAAGATTAGGGCTTCAATAGGCAAAGAGGAGTTTGAAGCATGTCCCAGGCATGAGAACACCAATTCTTAGAGAGGAAAGAGCAAGGCAAACTTGGAAAATAGCTAGCTGCCTAGGGCAGCTTGAACATAGAAGGGTTAAGGGCTAAAGAATGAAATATAGCTCCAAAAACTGATGGTGAAGGCTGGTAGATGGGGTTAGTCCTGCCAGTGCTGAGAAAAATCTGAATTTAATATGTTTAAGTAATGGCAGGAAACATTTTGGGAGGACAAGATAACTCCATGGAGAGCAATGGGACCAAGAATGATTGCTCCCCATCCTGTCAGCATCATTTGCCAAATTTCAGGAGCAGAGCTCTGGGGAATGGGAGACAGCTCTAGCCAGCAGATACTTCCAGGCAATCATGATTTGGAAAGAGTGACAAGGAACAGGATTGCTATTGTTCAGTTCTATCTGACTCTTCATGGTCCCATTTGGGGTTTTCTTGGCAGAGTTGGAGTGTTTTGACATTTCCTTCTCCAGCTTATTTTACAGATGAGGAAATGGAGGGAAACACAGACTTGTTCAGGGTCTCAGTTAAGGCCAGATTTGAACTCAGGAAGAAGAGTATTTTTGACTTGAAAGCCAGTACTCTCTCCACTGCGCCACCATATACCTGTTAAAGAGATTTTCTTAATTTACCCCTCTGTCTCTTTAAGAGCCTAGAGGACAGGGTTCCAAATAGATCAGAACTGACAGGTTCAGTGAGTCAGTAAGCCAGAGCTGAAGATTCCATTACTAGGGAGACCAGGACTGAGAGGAGGAATGTATTGATTTAGAATCTTGAACCCTAGAGACTACATTTCCCACAATCCCCCTTTTCTTTTCCTGTTTGTGTGTCTCCTTATGTGGATTGAGTTTTGAGTTTCCATTTCTGCCCATGTGGTCTCTTGAACTTGTACCAGTGTAAAGGAGGGAGCAGTTTTTTGCCTTTGTTGTTGTTTTTTTTAATTTCTCTGTTTTTTTAAATTTCTCTCTGCTCTGAGTGGATTTTAATAAGTAGTATTAAAATAGTACTTGGAGTATTGAATATTAATTTTAATCTTTACAGGAAGTAGCAAACCCTCTGATAGGAGGGACAGTTGGTCAGTGAGGAGATAAGGAAGCAGCCGCTGACAGTTGGAGGGTTTTGCCTCTAGGATCTCAAGAGAGTAGGAGGTCTGCCTCTGAGGCAAGGGGCTACTGGCAGTTGGCTGCTGACAGTTGGGCTGCAGTAGAAAACTGATTGAAGGAGTGAGTGAGTGGTGGCTGGCTATTATTTTAGGGAGTTAGGGAGTTAGTGAATAATTTATAAAGAGTAGAGTAGGCCTGGTGTGCCAGGCAGAAGAACCTGTCCTCAGAGGACAGAGATAGTTTTAGGAAATTTTAAGTAGTTATTGGGAATTATAGGTATATTTGTAGGATATAAGATTAATAATTTCTCTTTCCTCTTTTCTATCTTTCTATCTATACTTCTTTCTCTAATTAAACAAAGTTTCTGTTAAACTGCTCTTTTCACTTTTTCAAACTCCTTAATTTAACCCTTCCATACCCAAGAATGGGACACTTGATCCATCAATATGACTCCTCCAATGAGTATCTATGGAAGGAATAAATGAGCTCTTGCCCTCCTATCAGCAGAAAAACAAACAATCGATCAGTATACACCATTTGTATGGGGCCATTTTCCCCATACATTGTACTAGGGGTGGAAAGTTAAAAATGAAACATTCCCTGCCTTCAGGGAGTTTACATTCTGTAGGAAAAGACAACATGGATTCATAGACGTAGAAATAAAATCTATTCAAAAGAACCAGGGTTGTAATGGTTAGAACAGGTTTGACTAAATTATAAGAGTTTAAAAAAATGTTCTGGTTGTCATTTATAGAAATTAACCCTTAAGTCACAAGAATGTTAATAGCTCAAATAGATTTATTATAGTAACATAAAGATAATAAAGGGAAATATAGAAAGGAAGTAAAGAATTACCTAGCCTAATAACTAAGAGTCTGTCTCCAAATCTCAGCCTCAGAAACAACCTCTCCCTGCTTCCTGCTGGGTCTCACCTTATATGATGTTCCTGTCACCTCCTAACTCTCCTATGTTGTCCCCCCCCCCAACCAATCACAGTTCCTCAATTAGCCTGGCACCACCCAGGGAGGCAGTGCCTGTGGGATCAATTCCCTGGTCACTGATTGACCCAAATTCAGAACAAATGGAAGTCTAAATCTCTGATTGATCATATTAAAACACAAATTCCCTTCTCACAATCCCCCAACCCCCCCATGATTCTACTGGGAGAGGTACATGTTGAAATCTCCTCAATTGAGGGTCTTGGGAGGTTAACATGCCTAGTCTCCCCAATGAATCATTTCAAATAATGAACCTATACTTTTAAGAATTCTCCCACTAAAGGTATATAAAACATTGTACTTTCTAAGGGGAAGTCACAGTAACTTGTGAACAAGAGGGAAATAAAAGAGAGAGAAAATAAAAACAATAATTAATAAAAACATTGACAAAAAGCCAATTGGGGACATTCCTCTTTGGCATAAGAATTTACATTCACAATAAATGTGTTCAACCCACTTTAGTTCAGTTCATTATATTCCAAAGTTCATTCTGGATCTTTTGATGCAGCCTGTGGTTTCTACAGGCATCTCCATGATACCCTCTTCAAAAAATTTGCCTTCCTCAGTCAAGGTGCTGGCAAGTCTCTTCTTCCTCCAAAAGATTTTCAAACTCTGGATTTTAGGACAATCACACAATTAAAACCATACAATCCCCATTGAGGAGGGTGATGATCAACACCATGATCACCCCATGATAATAATAAAATTATAAGCATAAAAAAAGAATGAACAAACTCACAAGTCCTTGAATCACTAACAAGATTCAATTAAAATGACTTATGTCCCACAAACCTATAGGACAAATACAACAACACTGAATTTACCCAGTGGCATCTAGGACTATAGAAAATTGCCATATTATAAAAGAGAAAAAGGGATTAGATTCTGATGTAAAAGGGAAATGATTCCCTAGTCTGATTTTACCTTCGACCTTAGGTATAGGGGAGCCAAAATAGCAACCAAACTAAAGTACTTGTTGAAATGTGTCATGGGGGAGTCCAATATCTGACATTGTCAAATAGCCACTTCCTCAAACCTCAAACAAATCCTCTGTCTTGGCACAAATCTTCATCAATCTCACAGGAATTGGTGGTCTTTTTGACCTTGTGCTTGTTGGCACTGTACAGTGCCTCTTTTGTGATCCTTTCTTTTGAAATCAGACATAATTTTAATCAATGTCCCATAATATTTAAAATAAATGGTAGGTTTCTTTAGTCTAAAGCTTTTTGGTATGAATTGATATTAGGGCTAATGTATATTATAAACTTATCCTTTAAAATAAAAAAAAACACTAATACTGATTCCATGTACTTCAAGAACAAAAAATAAAAAGAGAAGGAAAAAATTCAAGCATTCTATTGCAAAGAAAAGAAAAGCAATAATAAAAATATTCAGGAATTAACTGTTTCAGTGAAAACAGAGACACAACACAAAGGTTCCACATTCAAAAGTGAAATCTCTTTTCTTTTTAGCTTGGCCATGATTAACAGTATGAGTACAGTAATACAACAACTAACATAAATTCTAAGAAGTATCAAAGTCCCCCAAATCATAAAAGCTCACTTGATGACAACTGCAAACAAACCCATTCACTACAACCATGAGAAGTTTCACCAGCTATCATTAGCTATTTGATGTGTTATTTAAAAGCCTTTGAAGCTCTTGGATACTTGTCATAAGTTTTCCAGATCTATTTACAGATGATTTCTAACAGAGTCTATTACTGCCATTATTCCAAAGTTTGGCAGGAGAGCCCAGAAAAAAAAATTCTGTACTCTTCATAAAGTTCAAAAAAACTTTTTGGGTCTAGAATGTCACCAAGAATTTGGATTACTCTCTTGGTGGAAGGGCAGAATAAGATGAAGAGTTACAAATATAAAACCATTCAAGGGTCACCAAACTTTATAGGAAATCTTCCCTCCTTTGGGAATCATCCAGAGGTCACCAAGAGGCATGAGAAATTCTCCCATCTCTGGGATGAGATTGCAACAGCCACAATATTTCTTTTCATGGCTTTCAAAGACATAAATTGCTACTCTTCTTAATTCCTCAAGATCCATATTAGCCCCGTTTGGGCAGTTAGTCTTAAAACAGTCCTTAACCACCTTACAACAGTTTTTTTTTTTTACAAACTCTCTTCTTATTTGTCTTACATCCCTTTCTCTGGAAAGATCCAGGTCTATATATCTATCTCCCAACTCAATAAGTCTATCCATAAACTGGGAGGGGTTTTCATCATGTTTTTGCTTTATATTTTGTCCATTTACCAGGCCTATCAGAGCAAGCTCTCATTGCTTTTAGTAATGCCTCTCTAGCCTGATATAATTGTACGCATTCCTCTTCTATATTCAAGTCCCATTTTGTATTTTCCTGTGGCCAATGAATTGCTCCCCTTCCCTGAGCCTCATTAACAAGAGAAACAATTTTATTTCTTTCTCTTTCTGTTAGAAAGACTTGGAGCAAAATTTTCACGTCAATCCATGTGGGATCATATGTGAGGTAAATACTTTCAAGCCTTTTTTTATGATTACAATGGGATTATCATCAAAGGATGGGGTATTTGTCTTGAATCTTTAAATATCTTGTGCAGTGAAAGGTATATGGTTCCTAATGGTCACTAAGTCTCCATTATTAAAAGTGGGAACTCCCCTTAGGGGGAATAGAAATTTAATTGGATTATTTTAGATTACTGCTGCTTGTTTTTTTTTGTTTGGGTTGCAATGGAGTAGGTGAGGAAACAGGGTGGAGTGGTAGGGGACAGGGGGAGAGATGGTTTGGGTAGAGGGAGAGGTAATTTGGGTAGGGGGAGTGATGGTTTGGTCAGGGTGAAAGATGAATTGGACTGAAGGAGAGATGGATCAGATAGGACGAGAAATGGATCTTACAGGGTGAGGTGGAGGCTGAGTAGTCTTAGGTGGTAAGGCAGTGAAGGGAGATGAATTTCCCTTCTGAGTTTTGAGATCAATCAAGCTATCTTCTCATTGTTTTTTCTTGGTGGGGAATAGATAAATTGCAAGGTATCCTATCAGTATAAGTACACCCAGGAACAATACTAAGCAAAGACATTCTAAAACTGTGAGCTGTACAGGCTTGGTAATGCTCTCTGGGAACAGGAGGTGTTTTAGATAGGCATAAAACTGCTTAGAAACAGTGTGAACCATGCTTTTCAGTACCATACTCAGTCACCTATTTGTTTTTAAATATGATTATTAAATTGCCTACAATTCTACTTCCTGCCTGTAAGTGGCACTACCCTAGTGTGGGAGGGTAAAAGGGTTTGGGTGTGGAACACAGGATATGAGCTGCTGGGATTCTTCCCTTAGTAGGCTCTAAAAGCTTCTCAGAGTTAAGAGAGTTCAGTTATCTTTACTGCTGCTCTCCCTAACTAGTCTCCCCAGTGTTCCACCTCCCACTTAGGCTAATGCTAGAGGTACATGGGGGATCAGGATGGGCCTTAAAGAAAGAGCAGACCTTCAGGAACAAGATAAAGCTTACTACTCTGGAGTTCTGGATTGTGAGGTAGTAGCTTGTGGGGGCAGGGTAGTCTTCCCTGTTACAGAAAGTCAGGGAGGTGAAAGTGTCCCCCACAGGTGAAGTCCTGAGGGGGTTGATTGTTGCTAATAATAATAATAATAATTAAAAAAAAACCCACCCAGCTTACCAGGCAGCAGCAAGCACTCAACTGTTCTTAGTTAAAGGGGAAAAAGAAATTTAGGACTTATTCATTCACACAGGAAACAGACCAACAGCTGTAGCATGTGGCTAATCTGTCCTTTTGTCTATTATGCTCTACCAACTTAGAGTGGAGATAGTTTTAGAGAGAGTAAAAAGTAAAGAAAATTAGGAGAAGATTGAGGGTACTCATCAATCCCTTCTTGGTTGCCAAAATTGTAATAGTTAGAATGAGTTTGACTATATTATGAGTAAAAAATGCCATGGTTACCTTTTATTGAAATTAACCCTTAAGTCACAAGACTGTTAATAGCTCTAATAGTTTTATATAGTAAGATAGAGATAATAAGAGAGGGAAATATAGAAAGGAGGTAAAGAATTACCTAGCCTAACAACCTAAAAGTCTTATAACCTATAAAAGTCTTATAACCTAGAGTCTGTCTCTGAATATCAGCCTCAGAAACAACCTCCCCCTGCTTCCTTCCAGGTATATATGCCATTACCTTCACCCAGTAGCTTTCCTACATCACACACACACATGAACCAATCACAGTTCCTCAATTAGCCTGGTACCACCCAGGGAGGCAGTGCCTGTGGGATCAATTCCCTGGTCACTAATTGGTTCAAATTCAGAACAAATGGAAGTCTAAATCTCTGATTGATCAAATCAAAACACAAATTCCCTTTTCACAGGAGAATGATGAGAAGTGTCACCTAGCAAAGAAAAATCAAAAAAAGTTCATGTAAAATGTGGTTCTTGAAGTAAATGATGATGAAAACAGGGATTCAAAGAAGGGGAGGTAAGGAGGAAGAGATTCTAGGCATGGTAGACAGCTTGTGAAAATGCAAAAATATGGTGGATGGAATGTCTTGTGTGAGGAAAATGGAGAAGGCCAGTTTGATGAAACATAGAGAGCATGAGTGGGAGTAATGTGTAAGAAGGCTGGAAAAGGAGGTTGGAACCAGCCCAAGAGGGTCTTTAAATGACAAACTGATGAATGTACATTTGATCCTGGAGGCAAAAGAATATATCAGATATGTCAAGTACTACCAGTGGCATTTAAAAAACAAACAAACCTTACCTTCTGTCTTAGAATCAATAGAAATGGTGGTTCCAAGGCAGAAGAGCAGTAAGGGCCAGGCAATGGGGATTAAGAGACTTGCCTAAGATCACACACTTAGGAAGTATCTCAGGTCAGATTTAAATCAAGGGCTTCCTGTCACTAGACCTGATTCTCAAGGTACATTTTTTTCTTTACTTTTTTCTCTTCCTCCTCTTCCTATTCCTCATCATCACTATAATTTACATAGACCTTTTAAGGTTTGCAACTTGTTGTTGTTGTTGTTATTCAATCATTCAATTGTATTGCTCTTTGTGGCCCCATGGACCTTAGCTGCTATCCATAGGGTTTTTTGGGAAATTGATACTAGAGTGATTTGCCATTTCCTTCTCCAATGGACTCTGTTGTCAGGCAATCAGAGATTAGGTGACTTGCCTAGAGTCACTCAGTGAGGAAGTTTCTGAGGACAAATTTGAATTCAGGTCTTACTGACTCCAGGCCCAGTGTTCTTAAATACTGAACTATAGCTGCCTCAGAGTTTCCAAAGTGCTTTATAACATCATACCTCACAACAGTCCTAGAAGGTGGTGTATTATTATTCCAGTATTGCAGATGAGGAAACTGAGGCAGGCTAAGGCTAAGTGACTTGATCAGGGTTATACTGCTTGAAAGTATTTGAAGCTATATTTAAACCCAAATCTTCCTAACTCCAAGATGGTGATCTCTCCATTGCACCACCTTTTTGTTAAAATGTCAGAACTAGAATGGACCTTTGAGATCATTAACTTCATCTCCCTCATTTTACAGATGAGGAAATTGACTTCCAGAGATTGTATAATCTACTAAAGGTCACACAATTAGAATTCACCTATTAGAACCTGGGTTGATCCCAAGACCAGGGATCTTTCCACTGTATTATATTGCCTCCAACAACCAATAGCCACTTCCACTAATTAGTGAGAGTTATTTCCTAGTTAATTCCCAACATTGTGTTACATCATTGTATTACTTTACTTGAGTTTAAGCCAATTTCTTATCTTCCTTTTTTAAAAGTTAAACCCTTATCTTCTGTATTGTGATCAATATAGGGTATTTCTTCCAAGGCAGAAGAGCAATAAGGGCTAAGCAATGGGGGTTAAGTGATTTGCTGGAGTCACACAGTTAGGAAGTGTCTGAGGTCAGATTTGAACCCAAGATCTTTCATCTCTATGCATGGCTGTCACAATCTCCTGAGCCACCTAGCTGCCCCACGTTGTATGTGCCTATTTTTAAGAAAAATTAATCCCTTTACTTTCTCCTTGAAACAAAGTACATATCTTCATTCTAAATTAGAGAGTTATAGGATTTAGGGCAGCTAAGTGATAGAGTGGATAGAGTTTTGGGCCTGGAAGATGCATCTTCCTGAGTTCAAATGTGGCCTCTGATATTTACTAGATGTGTGACCCTATGCAAGTAACTTTACTTATTTGTCTCAATTTCCTCAGCTGTCAAATGAGCTGGAGAAGGAAATGGCAAACCACTTTAGTATCTTTACCAAGAAAACTCCAAATGCGGTCACTAAGAGTCAGATATGGCTGAAAAAGATTCAACAAAAACAAAGATTTAGGACTAGAAGGAGTCTTGGAGATTACTTAGTATAGGCCACTTATATGACATTGAAGAGCCTGAGGTCCATAAAAAAACATTTCTGATCCAAAAACACAGATCCAGGTAAGAGAGGTAGGATTCAAACTGAGATTTTTTTTTTACCAAATCCAGCATTTTTTTTATCTGCCATCCCACTCTTGCATCCTCCCCATTCCAGGCTCTTTTGATCTGGCAGGCAATTCCATTCCAGTTTGGGATCAAAGACACCCAGCACTTTGTACCAGACACTAATCTATTTGCTCCAAAGTGGGCTTTTCCAGGAACTAGGAGTCTATATTCTAACTAGATCTTAACTAGGAGGGATATTATCACCCATCTAATATAACTCCCTTATTTTTTCAGGTAAGGAAATTGAGGCAAAATGAGATCAAATGATTTATTCAAGTTTGCACAAGTCTTCTAACAACACAAATCTTCTAATGAGATGACCAACACGTACCTTGCAGTTGAGCAAATTGAGATCTAGAGAAGAGAAGTAACCTCCATATTCACATAGACCTTGGCATTCTGCCTTCAAGTCCAGTACTCTCTTGCCTATATCAGGTGAGATGTGTTTAAATTCTACCCAATCAAGGATGGAGAACAAAAGAAGGTCCTTCCTCTCTTTCTGTCCAAGAACTATTTATTTTCTGAGAAACCTAAGGGACATATAGTCTACTCTGTGTGTGTGTGTGTGTGTGTGTGTGTGTGTGTGTGTGTGTGTGTGTGTGTGTGTGTTTTAGGTGGGGAAGGGAACAATGAAGATGTGAGAATGGAAGAAAGGACCAGAAAGACGGAGGCAGATTTTAAACTCAAGCTGCTAAGCTGGTCACATCTGGGGCATTTTTGAGATAGCTGTTTTTGGAAACAAAACTATAGGGTGTCTTCTAGGTTTAGACACCATTACAGGCAAACAATGGGAACATTTCCCTAGGCATCCAGAACTAGGTGGTTCTTCTTTTCCCACAAGAAACAAATTCGAACACTTTCTCGAGAGCAAGGGAAGAAATAACACATAATATAGGAGCTGTAGTCAGATAGTCTGAACCTGACTCTGAAGGGGCCTTGCAGCCTGCTGTCCACTATTGACCAGCAAAAGGCCTCTGTCAATAAGAAGGGGAAATCACAAGGAAAGGGAAGTCAGAAAGGTTTAGGGCCCAATCAAAAATGTTTTCGAAAGATTTCCTCCGGCTCACACCCATGGGCCAGATTCTTTGACCTAGCAGTTACTTCAATAGGAAAAATAGAGGCAAAAAGGAAGAGGAATCAGGAGGCAAAACACAATGAAAAAGAAAAAAATGGAAAGGCCTTTGAGGTGGAAAAAATGCTCTGTGAGAGGCAGAAGTAATTGAATTATGAGAGAAACTGGAAAGTTAATATGGAACCAACTGATATTGAAGGTGAACAATTAGAAAGCTTAGGGGGCTTACTATTAGATTAAGGCTTGTCTGGAGAATAAAGTTCACAGTTTCCAGGAAGAGGCAACAAGCTCAGAAGAATCCGAATAGCTCTGGATCTGTTGATAATCAGTGTCTTTTAACCTGAGTTTTGTTTTTTGTTTTTTTAAGTGACTACTATGTGTCAAATACTGTTCTAAGTCCTGGGGATATATATAGAAAAGCAAAAAAGGAAAAAGCCCCTGCTTTCAAGGAGTTCATAGTCTAATGGGGGAAACAGCAAGTAAACAATTATGTACAGTAATGATGATAATAATAATAGCTAACATTTATATAGCACCTACTATGTGCCAGACACAATGTTAAGTGTGTTACATATTTATCTCACTTGATCCTCACAATAACCCCAGGAGGTAGGTGCTATTCTTATCCCCATCTTACAGATAAGGAAACTGAGGCAAACAGAGGAGGTGACTTGCCCTGGGTCACACATCTAGTCATAGTCTGAGGTCAAATTTGAACTCAGGTCTTCCTGACAAGAAGATAAATACAAATTGGAGATAGTCTCATAGAGAAGGCATAAACATTAAGAGGATGGGGAAAGGGAACTGAAAGATAATTGTCACCCTTTCCTATAACAATAGTCCCCAATTTCTTACCTATTTGTTTTCTTCCCTAAAAATGGCCGTTTCCTTCTCTCTGACCTATGAAAGCCATGCATACTCAGAGGCTCCTGAGAACCATAGTAGGGGATGGAACATCTTTCTTTCCCTTGGCTCCCTCCAAGAAGCTTTAGAAAGTAATCATGGAGAATTTGACAGCTGCCCTTGAGGCAGTACAGGGGAGAAACTGGGGTGTTGCCACAAGCTTACACCCCAGGGAGACTGTGAGTTTCTCTTCACTGGAAATAAAGGCTGGACAGCCACTTTTTGGTGGGGCGTGTTGGCCATTGAGGTCCCTCCCTTCCAATATTAGAATTTCATCACTTTCTAAGTCAGCAAAAGGACCTTAGAACAACTGGACCAATTTGCTCACCATAGAGATGAGGAGCCTGGAGTCCATAGAGGTTAGGTAATATTTCACCCCATCACACAGCTACTTACCAATAAAATAACAACCAGTATTTATCTCCTACCCTAAGGTACTTATAATAACAAATTGCTTTTCTCAAAACAACCCCCTGGGGCGGGTAGGAGTTAGGTAAGAAAGGACATGAAACTGAAAGTCACCCTGAGCTACCTTGGGACCCAGGAGGGAGAGCAGCTTAGAAAAAGCAAGAGGAGGCATGCTCCTGCTGGGTGAGCACGTGGCCCTGAGGCCCAAGGTCATGAAAACAAAGTCCCAGGGGAAGACTTAAGAAATGATGGTGCCCTTGTAATAAAAACGTGTAAGCACGGTGACAATAAACTTTGGAATGTTCCCAGCAGCTCCCGCTTCCCATTGCCTGCTTCTGGGAGGGATCATGAGAAGTTTTCAGGCAAAGATTAGATGTCCACTTGCCAGGTGGGATAAAGAGGGAAATCCTCATTCATGCCTTAGTTGGACTGAGGTCTCTAATTTAGATTAATACTATGAGACTGCCTGAAAAAAAGAACAATTTAATTTTCTATATTTCAGTCATTTTAGCCATGTCCAACTCTTCATGACCCCATTTGGGTTTTTCTTGACAAAGATACTGGAGTGGTTTGCCATTTCCTTCTCCAGCTCACTTTATAAATGCAAACAAGGTGAAGTGACTTGCCCAGGGTCACACAGCTAAACTGTGCTGCCCACCTGGTTGCTCTCATTTTCTGAGATCTCAGCTGAAATGCAGTTCAAAAATCATGTTGCTATGCTGGAATGGACTGGAATAGGAGTCTATGTCTTGAGTCATGGGTTGGGAACTGTAGAAGAAAGAAAGAAGAAGATGAACACAGAAAGCAGAAGATGGAGCCTGTAGACTAGATAGAAACCTACCTGGAGAAACAACTCTGGGCACTCCCAGCTAGAACCATAGCCAGGTCAATACTCAAAGCCAAGAGTCCCCAAAGACCACTGGAGATGGTTGTTCCCCAATGGGGATGGCTATTTTCTAGGGGCTCTAATATGAGATCAGTCTATCCTTTGTGATTGTCAAAAAGCATTTACTAAACCTCTATTGCATGCCAGGCATTGTGGTAGGTACTGGTGAGATGAAGAAGGGCAAAAGCGGCCCTTGCCCTCAAGGAGCTCACATTCTAAAGGGGGAGAAGACGAGCAAAAGAAAACGTACGAGGAAGACACACACTGTAAAGGAGAAGAAATCTCAATGGGAGGACACTCGCAGGCCCGAAGGATTGGGAAAAACCTTTTGCAAAGGTGGAATTAGAGATGGCTTTTCAGGAAAGCCAGGAGGCAGAGGTAAGGAGGAACAACGTTCTAGTCATAGGATAGGAGCAATGTTTAGAGTAGGGGGATGGAATATTTTGTTTGAGGAACAGCAAAAAGACCAGTGTTCCAGGATCCAGAATATGTAGATGGGAATAAAATATGAGACTGAGAAAGTAGCAAGAGGCCAGGCTTTGAAGTTTATGAATCATTCACATAAAGTTGTTCCTTTTTTAACACTTTAAAGTGATCTGAGGACTGGTAATGGGAATTGGTAACAATATGAGTTCAATTGACCAAGAGAAAGGAAGCCACCAAGTGAGATGTCCCTCCAAATATGCCCCGGGTTATCCAAGGAGTAAAAAACAATAAACTCAACAGGCATGGGATTCTTACATATGCAATTTCATTTTTGCCCAAACCGAGGGCTTTGGGTTCAGAGTAAAGAAGACTCAGCCTTTGAGATCATAGACTACTAGAAGGTTCTCCCTGTGGAACAAAACCAGGAACAAGGAGTGGAAGTTTCAAGGGGACAATTCCAGGATTGATGTCAAGAAAAGCTTCCTGATAATTAGAGCTGATTAAAAGTGAAATAAAGGGAGCAGCTGGGTAGCTCAGTGGATTGAGAGCCAGGCCTAGAGACAGGAGGTAATAGGTTCAAATCTGGCCTCAGACATTTCCCTGCTGTGTGACCCTGGGCAAGTCACTTGACCCCCATTGCCTAGCCCTTACCACTCTTCTGCCTTGGAGCCAATACATGATATTGACTTCAAAATGGAAGGTAAGGGTTTAAAAAAAAAGTGAAATAAGGTGGCTAGGTGATACAATGGATAGTGTCAAGCAAAGAGTCAGGAGGACATCTTTTTGAGTTCATATCTGGCCTCAGACACTTACTAGACCTGTGACCCTGGGCAAGTCACTTAACTCTCTTTTCCTCAGCTTCCTCGTTTATAAAATGACCTGGAGAAGATGGCATGCCACACCAGCATCTTTGCCAAGAAAACCCCAAATTGAGTCATGAAGAGTCAGACACAACTGAAAATGACTGAACAACAACAAAAAGGGCTGCCTTGAAAGGAAAGGAGTTCCTCTTCACTGGAGATACTCAGGCAAAGGCTAGATGACAACTGGCTGAAGTCTTAGAAATTCTTTTTCAGGCATGGGTTGGGCTGTGTAGCCACTGAGGTCTCTTCCCACTCTAAAAGAACCTTAAGGCCTAGAAACAAACTCTTTCATTCTATAAATGAAGAAACTTAATTACAATTACAACAGAGATTGCAATCCCCCCCCCCCAACTTGATCACAAAGTTGCTAGATTATAAAAGTAATAACAAAAGTAATAACTGATTTATCTACCTTGATATGGGTCACAAACTGAATTCCTCCCAACAGCTTTGGAGGGCAGATAGTGAGCAGGTAGTCACTCCCATTTTACAAGAGAAGGAATCAGAAGAGCCCAGAAGTTAAGTGGTTGTCTCTTGTCACACAAGAGGAAGAGCACTCTTCCATGATGGGCTCTGTCTCCAGGGGGTGAGCCCTAGGTCATCTCCAGCCTTGATTTCTCTGGGACCACAAGGATTCTGGCTCTAATCCTCTCTGGCTATTTTCTAGGGGCTCTAATATGGGCTCAGTCTATCCTTTGTGAGTGTCAAAAAGAATTTACTAAACCTTTATTGCATGCCAGACATTGCAGGCCAGACCTTTTGTAAAGTAACTCCAAAAGAGGGACCAGACCCTAGGAGTGACCGCTTTTAGAATCATTAAGGTCACAGCCCACACAAGTTTACTTCCAATAGCTCAGTTCCATAATCAATGGGAGAAAACCAATGGGAGAAAACACAGCTCTCTTAACTGTGGTCCATGGGAACCCAAGGGAGTCAAGAAACCCCACATCATTCAAATCTGACCTCAGATATTTCCCAGCTATGTGACTCTGGACAAGTCACTCAACCCCCATTGCCTAGCCCTTACTGTTCTTCTGCCTTGGAACCAATATCCAGTATTGATTCCAAGATAGAAGGTAAGGATTTAAAAAAAAAAAAAGAAACCCCACATCAATCCTAGAGCAGGTCCCTTTTACCCTCTTGTAAAATGGGTAGTGATGAGAACCAGAGGGAAATGGAATAGGATAAAGAATTATTGTTGTTAATAGTAATGATAATCTCTATATTAGTAGTCATACAATTAATTAATTAATAGTGATGATAATCACTATATTAAGGTTTGAAAAGTGTTTTCCATATATTTGCTCTCTACAACAACTCTGCAAGGTAAGTTCTGGCATTATTGTGTTCATTTTACAGACAAAGAAACTGAGGCTCAGTAAGACTAAGTGACTTACAGGTATCAAGTCTCTGAGCCAAGATTCCACTACTGTAATCCCAAGGCCATTATTCTATCCACTACAAAAGTACAGCACACTCCAAGACCTTCTGGACAACTCTTCAGATAGGGCAGTGTGGCCATTGGTCATACCGTTAATGCTTTAGTTTATTACTGCAATGTTTATGTGGCCAGGAGCAGATTTTCTGTCATTTATGTTGGTATTTGGGTCATCTCCTCCAGGCTAACATTCACAGCCGGGTTTAGCAAAGGGAGCCTCCTAATTCTGGAGACCTTCACATTCTCGGTCTCTGCTAAGCGAAACAGGCCTCCTTAACAAATCTCTACCAAACTGGGCTGCAGGCCCAAGACAGGCCATGAGTCAGTCCAGCAATACCAATTCCTAATGAAATCCCAAAGCACAAGCGCTCTTATCACTGGACTTTCCGAGGCCCAGGAGCTCAGCCCTGTGCTTGCTGGGGTTTCTGCAAAGAACAGAACATCTACCATATGATCTTCCAAGGAGCTGGGCCAGGAAACTACAACAATCTTTTTTGCCAATCTAATTTAGCAGGGGTTTCCAAGAAGCCCCATTCTCCCGGCATCCATTTCCTCTGAAAAGCAGAGAAGGCATGGCGGCTCCATTGTTTATGTGAGAGAGACCCCAAGTGGTAGTTCATATTATTGGCACACCTACCTCTCCCATTGTGCCCCATCCCAGGCTGATTTTCTCACAAACAGATCAAAAGGGAAGGGACTTGAGATACCTAAATTGGCCCCTTTATTTTCCAGAAGAAGCTGAGGGTCCTTTGTGAGCATATCTAAAACCTCTTAAAGATACTATGAAATATTATTTTCTTTAGCCTAAAACCCTTTCTAGACTCTTCATTCTGAAAATGGGTTAGGTCAAAGACAAAGACCTTTCAAAGATGGCAACAAAGAATATCTTTTGTTAAGAATCTTGCCTTCCTCACTCCCCTTGAAATGATTGGACTATTGACCCATTTTAGAGAAATCTCCTCTTTTTCTGTCCCCTCAAGAGACTGGCTGGCTTGCAGACCCATCCTTCTCCAGGGAGAAAGGAAGGAGAAGTCTCTTTAGATTCTAGAGGCCCCTCCAGGAAGGAAATCAGTAGCACCTCTTGTGGAATCTTAATCCCCAAACTATATTTTAATATATTATATATTTAATATATTATATGATATTTTCATTGTTCATTCAAGTCATCCGGTATCAAGTCATCATGGGGGAAGGCTTAGGGGAATGAATTATATCAGTTTCAACCTCTGTCTCTTTGCCTCTCTGACTGTGTCTCTGTCTCTCTCCAAACTAGAAACGATTAGATACTCATGATTGGTGTTAGATAAAGGGGTTTTTTGCCCCTTGCAGATTTAACACAGAGTATAGTTTTCATAGTTTAGCTTCAGTGTCCACAAAAGCGAACTAGCGTCATCTAAGTGGTGAGCAAATTAGCTAGGACTCTTTTTGGACTTGAGTTGCCTGGGTTTTAATTCTCTTATCTTTTTCCACATGGGAAAGGGGTCAGACTAAATGGTCTGAAGACTTCTTCCCATTCTGAATCCCATGATCCTTTATGATCATATAGTCTATACATATATAACAATGGCGGGTGGAGAGGACTTCCCTAGGGTAGATTCTTGGGATTAAATAATGTGCTTTTCATGTTTATCTATGTAGGCTATAGAATTTAGGTGGGGAAGTACATAAATGTGAATAAAAAGGGTGAGGGGGAGTGAGTGGTTGGGTTACCTAAGGAGAACCTGGGATAGAATTATGTAATTAGCCTATCAGGACAGAATTCAGATTAGAAGGTAGACAAAAGTAGAATCTAGAATCTGGTAGGACTCAAGATATGCTGATAAAGAGAGGAATTTCCTTTCCTTTCCGGGGCACTAATTAGCCACATGCCTAAGACCCAGGGAAAGGCTCATCTCAGAGTTTTCTATGGTCAGAGTCCAAGCAGTTAAAGTAGTAATAGTAGATAGGAGGCAAAGTGGATTGGACGCTGGTCTTGGAGTCAGGAGAACCTTCATTCAAAACCAGCCTCAGATACTTACTGGCTATGTGACCCTGGGCAAATAACTGAATTTCCAAATGCTTCTCCCAGGGATGTTGAGAAGATCAAATGAGATATTTGTAAAAACCCTTGCTTGCTGGTGAGCAGAACAAATTTCACCCCATGACTGAATGTAATGAATAGGAGGCCCACTGGGAAACGCAGATCCACACTATTCATTTTAGGCTTGGAGGAAGTGGAAGTAGGATAAACTATTGAATCAAGGAAAGCTCAGAAGAAATAAATGAAGCTTTAAACCCATGCCATGATCCTTGAATAAAATGAGGTTATCATATATTACGGTAGCATCTTTCATCTAAAACTGGAAAGACAACTCCAATATTTTGTAGATAAGGGAATGATGGCCCAGGGATGGCAGGTGACATGTCCAATGTCCTACAGATGTTAAGAGTAAGTATTAGGACTTAAATCCCAGGTCTCTGGATAGAAATCAATGTTCTTTTTACTGTGCTGACTTCCTCTTCCAAACTCTTATTGGATTCTCTCTCCAAACAATTATTTAATTATTTTAATACTTGAATATTGTTTTGTTTGGTAAATTTGGTGGTGGTGGTGAAAATAGGAGGTCAAATAGAAACCTGATGAGTAAGAGGAATAATGACTTATGGAAGTATGATCTAACAGGGTCTGTGCCCAGTCATTCTCTGAAGCTGATTTCCATAGGCTTGAGAAGTTCTTTTGAGGACTTACTTTTTTGTTTTAAATCCTTACCTTCTATCTTAGAATCAAGACAAAGCATTGGTTCCAAAGCAGAAGGGTAGTAAAGGCTAGGCAGTTAGGGTTAAGTGGCTTTCCCAACGTCACCCAGCTAGGAAGTGATGAGATCTCAGGACCTCCCATTTACAGGTCTGGTTCTCTCTCCACTGAGCCACTTGGCTGCCCCTGAATGCCTACTTTTTACAGTCAACTACATTTATTAATTGTTGGTATTATTCAGTTGTTTTCAGTCATATCCAACTCTTTGTGACCTTATTTGGGGTTTTCTGTTCAGAGATACTGGACTGGGTACCCATTTCCTTCTGTAGTAAGCAAAGACTTCTTGCAAAAATGATTGACAAGGACATGTGACATAGAATCACATGAGAGCCTGGGTCAAGATTCCAAGCAATGATGAAATAACCCCATATATGAAGATTATAGCTCCAATTAGAAATTGTCTCTGCTTACAACGACAAGGAAAATGAAACAACGTTACTTAACTAAGAAGATACATCTCTGCAAAATACATTATATTATGTACAAATTCTATCTATACCAACAAGAACATAAGAACCATAGACTAAAGGAAAATTCTATCTCCAAGTAAAATTCAAAAGTTAAGATAATCTCTCCTAACATCAACATCTTAAATAAGCAATTTTACATAAAATGAAACCCCTTGTGAAATTGAACATCAAATAATAGACAATATCATATTTCAAAATCATAAAATACAACTTGAAAAATTTATGCAGTACAACATACTACATACACCCAAACATTAAGATTATCATATGGAAAAGCATACTTTCATGCATGAAGAACCCACTCATGAACACTGACAGGCACACATGAAGAATTCAAACTTACTCCCATGCACAAGCAAACAAAAAAATCATTACATAATGCATACAAAGAGCTTATGCACATGCATGTTCCTGTATGTTAAAGAACACAGGACTTCAATCAAGGTGAGACGACAGACAACATGTGTATGCTGCACAGATGAAATAGATGTATGTCTCTATAATCAAAATCAAAGACATGGAAAAACTTTGAAATCTAGAACTGATAGTGACGAGGTCACTTAAAATGCATCATACATGTTAACTTCACATATAGGTACGTGCACATAATTACAACTATACATAAGCACAACATGGAAAGGAATCTCATGGACTGGGTGAGTATATGACAGTTCATAATTACAACACACACAAAATTCATACTGATATACTTGTGAGTTTCTGTGGAAAATTCAAACAGACAAAGGGATTTTTCTTATCTGCATTAATTTGAACAGAAATCACATACAAAATTGTATTATAATTGTACCTATGTAAAATCTGTATAGACAAAACTATGTACATTTGTAAAATACTAATGGAACTAACATTCTAACAGTATAAAGTTAAGTTACTGACATTCTAACAACTAACATACTGGGCAAGATTTAGGGAAGTTATTCAAAATTCTAGATGAATTAGGGACAGATGAATAACATTTAATATCAGTTAAGCTACATAATAATGTTAGAAACAGTTATTGTTTAAGAACTTTTTACTTAGAACAAGCTATAGTCATTAGAAAATAAGGAAGTTACATTGTTGTTAAAAATATTGTTTAAATTTCTTGCATTGGTTATTATTGTGTTTAAAACCATATTTCTGTATTATATTTCTATAATCTACACCACTTTCCTTGACCCCAAACCTTAGAATAGGATTAGATAGTTAGAATAGTGAAAACAGAATAGGATTTTTTATTTTGGGGGGTAGTGGAATGTTTTAAATAGTACAGTTTCAAAGTTTAGATAGTTAAGCATTCTTAATAATAATATGAAAGGTAAGTATTAAATGACTGATTCAGAATTACTGGATGCAATTCTGCCAAAGAAGAAAGTGGGGATTTATAAGGAAGATATTGCAAGACAAGATGGATTTGCAAGAAAAAGCAAGAGATTGGAATTTTGGTGAACCACCAATCAACCAGATGAAGACAAGATTCCAATAGAATCTGGGCAGGGGGCAGTTGGGAAGCCCAGCAGCTTGTCTTCACTTCTGCTTTCCTCTGACTGCTGGAAGGAAGCGGGATAACCAATTTCTCTCTTGGTCATTGATTGTTCACTTGACTGAGTACTGAGAGGACTTTTGAAGCCTAGCTCAGAAGGAACTTAGTCAAACCTTTTTCCTGTCAATATCCCCCTGCAGAGAAATTAACTTTGTTTCCAGAGTTGAATACCTTGTGAAAATCTTCAATCAACAGGAAATTATAGGGAAGTTAGGGAAACCTATTTTCCTCTTTCCCCCTCCTTCTCCTGCCCTCTTCTCCTTTAAAGAATGAACTCTTTTAGATAAAAGATCTAAATTGTGAGAAGAGTTATTGGGAAAACCCTTAAAGCTTACCATTCTGAGAAAAGCCATTAGATTCAATTGAAAATGGGACAGGAAGTAGGGTGGGGAGTGTAAAATCCAGCCTTTACCTTTGCTGGCTTCCTGTGTCCCTCTCCTTATTACCACAAATATCCTAGTATTGCTCTCTATTCCAGGGATTTGTGGTCCCAACTGAAACCAGACTTCTCGGGGGAAGTCTTGGAGGTAGCTGTGATTTCCACCAATCTACAAGATTTCTGGCCCTTTTTGAGATAGCAGCTTGAGAGGAGAAAAACTGCTTGAACTGGCTGCTGGCAGCTAGATAAAAGACCAAAGAAGAACCATCACTTCTCATCACTTCTCTGCTGGCCCTACTTTGGACTTTACCTCTGGGATCTTGGCTCATTTACTGAACTCTGTTTTGTTTTGTGGGGGGACCTTAACTTATTTAGCCTAGATAAGTTAGCCATTAGGATAGTATTAAAGAGAATTTAGCTTTGAGGATAAAATTAAGAACTTTTCCTTCTCCTTTGTTACCCTCCTTCCTCTCCCATTCCTCATCAATAAACTTAAAATATTTAAATGTTACCTCTTGTCTCTTCCCTTTAAACAATCCAATAATAACACTTCTCCACCTCATTTTACAGATGAGGAAACTGAGGCAAGCAGGTTTAAGTGACTTGTCCAGGGCTACACACACAGCTAATAAGTGTCTGAGACTGAATTTGAACTTGGGAAGATGAGTCTTCCTGACTCTAGGCTGGGCACTCTATCCTCTGTATCACCTGGCTGCCCAAATTTAGAGGTAAATCCCCCAAATGGAGACTTTGTCCCTTTTTAGGTGACTAATTTATCTTGTCACTGTCACCTGGCCCCACAAGACTTTATTCCTGTTACTGGATCTGCAAAGGAGGAGGTAAAGTTCCTAGAGGAAAGGGATTTAATTGATTGTATCTATGCAAACCTCTTCATAGCCAACCACACCCTGTGCCTAGCCTTCCTTAAGGGCAAGTAGATCCTACCTTGGGGATGAAAAAGGCCCATTGGAATGGCTTCAGACTTTAGCCTCATTAATATCCAGGTATGGGCTAATCATCTGATGAAATTTGAGCTGGAGGTCAAAGGTTATAGCCTAGGTAAACATTTCTGTAGGTGTAGATACCTGAGGAATGGGAGAAGAGGAGTCAGAGAGTCTGCTGCCCTGCTAAGTGGGCATAGAGCAATGATGCCCTTTCTCTCCTGAAACCTGGAGTTAAATAAGTGATGGATAGCCCATGAGGGTGCTAGTAAAACTTTACAGGGATATTAGGTACCAGGGCACTAGGGATGCTTCAGCCCCTACTCAAGGCTAACAAATTAGCCCCTTGTCATTGTTCCAGGAATGCTACAGGGAGCAAACTATGGAGGATTTACTTTAGATATGGTCTGACTAATATACCATCATGTCCCAAATTGTCACAGAAGCACCACAGAAAAGCCAAAATACAGGGTTGAACTTGCTCTGGGCATTGAGACCCTAGCCAAGGGGACCAACAGTAATGGGAATACTTTGACTTGATTTCATTTTTTTTCCATTAAAAATATTATTCTCTCTCCCACCTCCAGTCACCTTTGAAGAAGAAAAAAAGGAAGAACAACCCCCTTGTTACAAATGTGCACAGTCATGCAAAACAAATTCCTAAATGGGTCATAATGAAAAAAAAAAAGTCTAATTATGCATCCTGAGTCCATCATTGCTCTTTTTTTTTGTTTGAGCAGAGTACTTGAGTCTTTTCAAATTGTTTGTCTTTACAGTGTTGTATATTCTTTAAATGCTATTCACATCAATCTAATGCCTCGCTTGTTTGTTTTTTAACTCTTATGTTCTGCCTTAGAACCAATACTATGTAATACTATGTATTGGTTCTAAGGCAGAAGAGTAATAAGGACTAGGCCCATGTTCTAACAAACCTATGGCACATGTTCTAGAAGGAACTGTTCCCTTCCCCCTCTCCACCACACCTGAAGACATTTTTTCACATCACCAGCCCCTCTGTCCAGCAGCCCAATGACAGCACTTCCTCTCTCCTTTGTCTGGGGGTAAAGGGGTGGCTCACACGTGCTGCGAGGGTACAATTTAGCTGTGTGGTCTCTAAAAGGTTCACCATCACTGAGCTAGGCAATGAGGATTACATCACTTGCCCAGAGTCATATAGCTAGGAAGTATCTGAGATAGGTTTTAAACCCAGAACCTCTCATCTCTAGGCCTTCTACTCAAACCACTGAGCCACTTAACTGCCCCCCTAATGTCCCATCTGTCAATGGAAAGCAGTAACTGAATAAGTGTGGCCCCCTCAATGACAGTAATAGAAGAGAGGGACCACCATCTCTCTGGGTACCATGATCAACAATAATAAGGTCCTAATCAGACATTTTACCCTGAGTTTCCTGAGTAAACAATAGTGTTGAGCTATGGCAGCAATGTTACTGTTTTGAGAATCTCACTAGAAGAACACTTAAAGACAGAAAAAAATCACAAAATGGCATCAAGCAGCTTGGATATCTTTCCCTCTGGAAGACTCTCCCTCTCCTCTCTACTTAGCTATATCCTAAACATTTTTCAAGTGCCAGATTAAGTCCTACCCCTTCAGCACAACATTCCCAGACAAACCCACCAAGTGGAAGCCCTTTTAACTGATGAATGCAAAAAGGTGTCAAGGGCTTATGAGAATCCTTAGGAGTGTCAGTGTTCGGAATTAAGGTTCGTGAAAGCTAACGGGGGGGGCTTTAGTAATTATTTGGGGGCCAATAGGAAAATTAAAAGATGGAAAAGAGTAAGAAGATGATAAAGAGAAGGCAGAACTATTAAAGTCTAATTTTGTTTCTTTTTCCTCTACAAGAAGAAATAAGGACGGTTGGAACTAAAATGGTTAACAGCCATGTAGATATATGTTGGCCCAAGATAAGTAAAAAGATTTTAAAGGGTATATTGTTATCTTTAATAAATTCAAAACATTAGCCATGGATGAAATATACGCAAGGATATTAAAAGAACTGGAAGCTGGGATTACCAAGTAGCTCATGGAGAAACTATGAAGGATTTTTGTTGCTATTTAGTCATTTCAGTTGTGTTCAATTTTTCATAATTCCATTTGAGGTTTTCTTGGCAGATATACTAGAGTGATTTGCCATTTCCTTCTCCAGCTCATTTGACAGATCACAACACTGAGGCAGCAAACAAGGTTAAGTGACTTGCCCAGGGTCACACAGCTAGTATGTATCTGAGGCCACATTTGAATCTGGGAAGATGAGTCTTCTCAATTCCAGACCTGGCACTCTATCTCCTGTATCACAGTTGCTTATCTCTAATCCTTCAGAAAGACAATCACATGTGTATGATGCTGCAATTATACAAAGGTAAAGATTATAGCATTAACTAATTTGTTTTTCTTCCAATTTTTTGTGTTCATGTGTGTATAGATTATATTTTGTAAATAAAACTTGGACTGTATTATTGCCATTGAAATTCCTGACATTTTAATTTAGGGTTCATGCCATCATTAATAATCAGAGTCTTTTTTTTCTCTTCTCCATCCCAGACATCCAGTGATAATATCTGGCATTTATGTTGTACTTTAAGATGTGCAAAAAATTTCAAATACATTATTTCATGTACTAACTATTGGGTCATCTAGACTATGCTACAATAATGTCAAGTACATCTGTTCCCTTCTTCCCATTTCACTGCCAGCAACTTAGCGCAGGTTTTTACTGCTCTTTTGCCCATATTATTACAATAGCCTTTTACCTGCTTCACTTGCTGCCCTATCTTCTCTTCTTCCAATTAACCTATCCTCTATAAAACTTGCCATTTGAATCCTAATTGTTAGCAAAGATAATATGGAAGACTTTCTTGGATGGTTTGCTGAGATGCAAGTATACTATCTCTATGGTAATCCCAATATATGGTAGTAACACTGTCCTAAAAGGAGGTGAAAGGAGTCTTGAATAATGTGTATTTTTGGTAAACTCAAGCTGATTTTCTTCCTTCCTTCCTTCCTTCCTTCCTTCCTTCCTTCCTTCCTTCCTTCCTTCCTTCCTTCCTTCCTTCCTTCCTTCCTTCCTTCCTTCCTTCCTTCCTTTCTTTCTTCCTTCCTTCCTTCCTTCCTTCCTTCCTTCCTTCCTTCCTTCCTTCCTTCCTTCCTTCCTTTCTTTCTTTCTTTCTTTCTTTCTTTCTTTCTTTCTTTCTTTCTTTCTTTCTTTCTTTCTTTCTTTCTTTCTTTCTTTCTTTCTTTCTTTCTTTCTTTCTTTCTTTCTTTCTTTCTTTCTTTCTTTCTTTCTTTCTTTCTTTCTTTCTCTTCCTTCCTTCCTTTCTCTTTCTCTTTCTTCCTTCTTTTCTTTCTCTTTCTTTTTCTTCCTTCCTTCCTTCCTTCCTTCCTTCCTTCCTTCCTTCTTTTCTTTCTTCCTTCCTTGCTTCCTTCCTTCCTTCCTTCCTTCCTTCCTTCCTTCCTTCCTTCCTTCCTTCCTTCCTTCCTTCCTCTCTTCCCTTCTGTTTTAGAATTAAACTAAGCATCAGTTCCATGGCAAAAGAGCAGTAAGGGCTAAACAATGGGGGTTAAGGGACTTGTCCAGGGTCACATAGCTAAAAAGTGTTTGAGACTGAATTTGAACCCAGGACCTTCTGTCTGTAGGACTGGCTTTCTATTTCTTGAGATACCTAACTGTCCCTGGCAGTTATTACTGGTTCCCTTTCTAAATGTTCACAAACCACCTTTTTAATAATAAGTTCTTGAATTTTGCCAAGAATTGAAATCAAGCATGATCATTATCTTAGAATTTGTAGTCTCCAAACCCTATTCCCCCCACCTTAAAGTGCTACATAAATTTCTTTTTATTTATTAATTTTATGATTGTTATTTTTATTATCAGCTATTATTATCCTTGGATTTCTGAGATAGAAGAGGAAAAAAGAAGACTCCAAGATTGGCTGGTAATTATATCATGTACCATAAATTTAAATTAATCAGGAAGAAATTCCACTGGCAATAATACAGTCCATGTTTTATTTAAAAAATATAATCTATACATATATGAACATAAGGAAATGGAATAAAAACAAATTAATTAATTCTATAATCTTTAACTTAGCATATATTATAGCACCATATACATGTTTTCTTTCAAATAGCAGTATATTTTCTGATTAGAAAAAAAAGAGTATGAGTGTCAATGAAACTACTATTATATAAAAACATAGGAAAACTGATTCTTGCAGATATTAAAAAGAAGAATTCAGCAGGTCAGGGATCCAGAAAGATATCTCTTGATAGAACAATGATCCAAGGCTAACATGAAAAAAATTTAATAGTGTTAAATGTAAAGATTTTATTCCTGGGTTCAAATAATCAACTCTACACAAGGCTTGGGCAGTGTGGCTAAATAGCAGTTCTGTGTCAAAGATTGTTAGCGAATTGAGAGAACTGCAAGTTCAACATGAATCAAAAATGTGACATATCAGAAGTAATTAGAGTTAGAGAATCTGGAACAAGGGAGATGTTAACATTTTAATATTCTGCCTTAGTCAGGTGACATCTGAAGTATTACATTTGGCTCTTGGAGTCACATTTTGGGAAAGAGAGAGAACTTATAGTAGTAGTCTCTTGGTAACTGAGGATGATGATTGTCTTTGTGCATTTTCATCTATGGTGTATAGATGAGTGTGCACAAAGACACTTGTACGTGAAGGAGATTTAAGTGGAAAAGTCGATGCACAGAGACAGTCCCACTCTCTCAACGTTGGAAGCCTGAGTCCAATGGCACGAAAAATCATTACACTTGGAGACTTCCTCAGCTGCATTGGATGGCCCTATTGTCCTTTGTTCTCCAACATGCCCTAAGCACTCCACAGTGCCTTGCTGCGTCGCCATCTCAGCTGTTGAACCTTCTTGTTGGTTTCTTCCGCCTGTTCTGCCGAAGCAGTCTTCACATGCTGGGTGAGCAAAGCCCTAGTTCACCAGGGGTCGACAACCCGATGGCTACCCTCACAAGGTTTAGCTGGCCTGTCGAAGCCATTGCCTGGGGTGTGGTCGCTGCCACATGCTAGCAGCTACTAGGAGCCACAAGTGAGAGCTGGGTGTCAGGTGAGGGTCAGAGGCTGGAGAGCTGCCCTAAGCGGGCACAACAAGCCCTCCATACCAGAGATACTACCCCTCCCTGAGAACTTAACCAGCATGCAAATGACCCTTCTCAAGAAGCTTACAATCTCACGGGGGAAGACAAAATACTAAAGGTAAGAGCAAGAGGAGGAGGATGGTGGGGTTGAATCCAAGGACTGCTACTATTTGTGGGAGATGGTTGGGCTTTGAGACCTCTGAGCCCTCTTTAAATGGAGGATATAGAGGTAGTTTTTGATGCTGCTCTCCAGCTCTCCAATCAGAGGGGCAGTAGCTACTGAAGGTATTGATGAGGTGAAAAATATCAAAGTTGATGCAATCGCCAGGAGGTTGCATTTTCTTGGTGATGAGCTTTTCCTGGAAGCATAATGATGGTGGAGATGAAACCAAGGAATACAGCTGATAGGAAATGGTTATTACCATGGCACCATAGATATCATCATCCCTATTTTAAGGGTAAGGAAATGGAAGCTCAAACAAGTCAAATGACTTACCACCAGTTACACAGCTACTAAATATCTATGGCAGGACCAGAACCATTTCCCACATTATACCAAGATTAGGTTCACCAAATCTTCATTGTGCCTATAACACAACCATTTTTTTTAAACCTTTACCTTCCATCTTAGAATCACTACAAAATATCAGATTGAAGGCAGAAGAGTGGTAAAGGCTAGGCAATTGGAGTTAAGTAAACTACCCAGGGTCAGACAACTGTCTGAGGCCAAATTTGAACTCAAGACCCCCCACCTCTAGGTCTGGATCTCTAGCCTCTGTGCCATCTAACTGCCCCAATACCATCATTCTTTACCTTTCTTCCATCCCTTGAGATTTACCTTAGGTGTCACCTCTTCTAGAGGACTTCTCAAATGTTGCTAAAACATTTTGTTTGGTCCTCTTCTTTGCTCCCATAGCCTTATACCTTGCAATAGACTTAGAATCCTAGATTTAAAGGGGAAGGAAACTTGGAGGTCATCCAGTCTGACTCCTTCATGTTATAGATGAGGCCCAAAGATGTGATGTCATTTACCCAAAGTCACACAGTAAGTAGAAGACCTGGGATTCAGGTTCAAATCACTATTGTTCTCCTCATGCCTTTTTAAAATCTGTATGCAATGTTTCTTGAACATTTTAAAATCATGACATAGCAGTCTTTGTTGGAATAAAGGTACATAGTTAGTCATCAAGTTTTTATTAAAGGCTTCCTGTGCATCAGATACTATGATGAAGAGCTTTTAAATTGGCAATACTATGGTAGAGATGGAGGCCCACATATGCATGGCTTACCTTCCCTGAGAGCAATTTGCTAGTTTAAGGTTTGATGTGTTTCAAGGTTAGTACACAAATATAACAAGGAAGTTTTGTTTATTTTGCAAATGTTATACTTATACTGTATATTCTAGGTAAAAATTTATGTTAAATTATTTATAAATTTATAAAATAAACCAGAAATTTCATTTGAAATAAGACATCTAAGATTAAAGTATATCTCATGAAAGTGGTGGTCCACAAGTGTGCTGAGGCACAGCTCTGGAGAACCTCTGTTGCCCAAGATATATCCCCTCATCTCTTCAGGAGGATATAAGTTTCTTGAGAGCAGGGTCTATGTCATTTTTTAAAGATTTGTATCTTCAGTGCCTAGTACACAGGAGCCACTAGATATGCATCTATTTGTGTTGCAGATGGTTAAGTGGATAGAACTCTGGGTCTAGTCAGGAAGATCTGAGTTCAAATACATCTTCAGACACTATATGTGTGACTCTGGAAAGGTCACATTAAGTCACATTATTAAGCTCTGTTTGCCTTAATCCTCTGGAAAAGGAAATGGCAAACCTCTTCAGTATCCTCGTCCCCAAATAAAATAAAAGACATTTTTTGCACTCATACACACACACACACACACACACACACACACACACACACACACACACACACACAGATGAACAGTATGGTCCATGAAGTCACACAGAGTCAGATATGACTAAATGATTTTTAAATTGGATGACAATTGTGATGGACAAAAGGAAATGCAAAGATAAATTCAAATTGATCTTTGTCCTCTCGGAGTTCCCAGTACAGTCCACAAATAACCTTAAAACAAAATGCTGTTATTTATTACTCTTGGTCATTTCAGTCAAGTCTGAACCTATTTGGAGTCTTCTTGGCAAAGATACTGGGGTGGTTTGCCATTTCCTTCTCTGATTCATTTTACAGATGAGGAAACTGAGGCAAACAGGGCTAAATAACTTATGTAGAATCATACAGCTAATAGGTATTTGAGAGCAAATCTGGGCTAAGGAAGTTGAATTTTCTTGACTCCAGGTCCTGTGTTCTATGTACCTCTTAGCTGTCCCAATAGAAAATATAAGTACAAAGTATTATGAGGAAGAATATTTAAAAGGATGGTGAAAGATGGACAACTGTTTTCTCTAATATGTCCCTGGTTCCCTTTGAGGCCCATCTCAAAATCCACCTCCCACAGGAAGCCTTTTCTTATCCCCAAAATCATAGAATTTTTTTGTATTTATTGTGTTGATTTATATATAATCATTTTTGATGCACACTAATATTCTGTAATCTAATTCATACCTCTCCTCCTGGTCCCCAGGTAGATTATAAGAGACCTTACTGAAATGTGGGTATAACCGGGTGTGTAATTGGAAATCTGTTAATCCTAAAAACTACATTTCCCAGAAGCCCACTGACTTTCTGTCATTATGTACTTCCTGCAGACAGAGGGATAAATTCAGAGGGGTTGCTGGTCTTGGCCTCTTGGCTTCCTGTTGTGACTGTGTGCTAAATTGGGATTTTGAACAGGCTGATTAGCCACTAGAGCATGTGGTTTTATTTTGTTACCTTCTTATTCCTTTACTTCTAATGATCATTAATAAATCTCTTAAAATATGATATTTTTATTATTTGAGATTTTTTTAAATTTTTACAATGGGACATTGGTAAATGTTTAACAATTGAGTGCAGGCACAATAAATTTTCCATTTTAATCCTCATTATTAACAATCTAATAGAGGTTTTTCATATATAATCATATAAAAGATTTCTCCATATTAGCTATTTTGTTCTCCATCACTTTCTTACATCTGGAAAATCAACAGAACAATAAATCAAGTCCGGCATTATAACATTTGTCCAGTTTTGAGTTGTAAATGTTCACTCTGAAAATGTAAGAATTGGAGCTGGCTTTAGCACACTCCTAGCTATACCAAATCTATGTTGTTCTCATAAGCTCTGAGTCTAGAAATTCTATTCTCTTTTGAGCACTGTATACACTGTCTTGGCTTTATTTTGGGGAAGGGGCCCTAGATCTATTTTTTCATCCATATAAAGAACCACCTTCCACGAGTGTAGACAGGCAACTAACACATTACATCTTTGTCTTATTACTTATCCTTATATTTTAATTTGGTCACAAATAAAGATTACAAATTATAAGGTTTTTTATACTTGTGCCCTATTATACTAACTCAGAAATGTTTCAGGATCTGTCTATTAATTATTAAATTTAGTATTGTACTTAAAATTTCTACTGCTCACCTGTCCTAATTATAGAAATTTGCCTTGAAAAGAAAAGAAAGGACATAGTTATAACAATGTTGGGACTTGCCCCCTCAAGGGTACAAACTGACATGACATATATCATAACATGAGGGTAAACTCCCTTAACTCTGATTTCAAACATGAGTCATATCTGACAGCCAATCATGTAGTAAAATTCTATATTATATCAAAAGCCAGACCTGGGTTTAACTTAAGTGGGAAAATTTCCTATTCAAAAGGGAAATGGCACAATGGAGAAATTGAATCAAGAGGACCCTACTTTAAGTAATGCCAATGTCATTCTCTCAACCTTTCCTTGAAATAGACATCCACTTGTAACATTTTCCTACTATTGGCTTCATGATAATCACCATTCCTATAATCAGAACTCAAAACAATAGCAAATCATAGTCCCAAGAGTTTTTAGAGGCAGTTGAGGCTCAGTGTGTAAGAGCACTGGCCATGGAGTCTAGAAGACTGGAGTTCAAATCCAGCTTCAGACACTTCCTATTTGTGTGACTTTGGACAAATCACTTAACTTCAGATTGTCTGAAAAAAGGATCCACCAGAAAAAGAAATGGCAAACTGCTCCAATTTTTTTGCCACAAAAACTCTTTGGATAACTATGGTCCATAATATCACAAAGAGTCCATAATATCACAACTGAACGACTTAACAACAACAATGAAAATTTAAGTTTCAGATAAATTTAAAATGCAAAACACATCGGTTTAAAAAAATACTTATATGTCTTAGTATCAATTCTAAGGCAGAAGAGTGACGAGAGCTAAGCAATTGAGGTTAAGTGACTTACCCAGGGTCACATAGCTAGGAAATGTCTGAGGCCAGATTTGAAACCAGATCCTCCAATCTCTAAGCCTGGCACTCTATCTACTGTGCTATCTAATTGTGCATTCTTTTTTTCCCCCCTTTACTCTGGTATTACTTTCATACTAGCTGCCTTCCTTCATTATATCAAAATAGCTGTATCAGTCTTAAGGGGATGGATGGGAAGGGGAATGATCTAAATGCTTTTAAACACCTACACTTGCACAGAACTTATTATTTTTACTCATTGTTGATGATGATCATTCTTCATTTTTGAAGATGACCCACTACATCACAAGGGTGATGTTTTAAAGTAAATTCTATAGAGTGGTACACCAACTCTCTAAGATAGTTCAGCTCACTAAGATAGTTCATCTGATACTAAGTCACTTAACAGACAGGACAAAAAGAAGGGGTTGAGTTCCTGGAATTATCTAAAGTTCCAAGAGTTCTCCCCTGCAGTCTTAAAATGATTAATTTCTTTATCTTCCAAATTTCCAAAATATATTAAAATGCTTTTAGCAATTACTATGACTTACAAACTCTAATTTGTTATTATTTTTTCTTAATCCTTACCTTTTGTCTTAGAATCAATATGAAGCATTGGTTCCAAGGCAGAAGAGTGGTAAGGGATAGGCAATGGGGATTAAGTGACTTGCCCAGGGTCACACAGGTAGGATATGTTTGAGGCCAAATTTGAATCCAGGTCCTCCCAACTCCAAGGCTGGCCCTTTATCTGCTCTGCTACTTAGCTATATAGCTACTAATTCATTTATAGTGCCATACATTTCTACAAACCAGGAAGTTTTTCTTCCTTTCACTATCTAACTTTTTCTCTGTAATCTCAACACAGCCAGTGCTGAAATGACAGAGAAAAAGTATCTTGCAGGACTTTTTTTTTCCTTTCCTAATGTCCTAATATTCTGCTAAAATTCTAAAGTGGAAGTTAGTTCTAGGAAAAAGAGGTTGGCATCTGGGTAAACTGCTGTTAGTACAAAACTTAACTCCAGTTTTGTTTTGTTTTTTTGGCTAGCTTCATTTTCCCCTTAGAAATCTTTCAAAATAGCAGAATTTACAAACACTGAACATGACACACACAAAACAAAGATTTTTCTGGCATTTTACCATCAAAAACACAGACCAAACAATAAGACAAACACATATTTGCCAGCTTCCTTTTCTCCTACTGTAAAATAGCTTTTGTCAGTTTATATTTATTGTTGTATGTCTTTTAGAGCTATATATGCTCTATGTATAATCTCACTAAATATTTAATATTTTAGTGATAAATTGTAACTATGATTTAATAACAAGTGATAATTCTAGTTATTAACTGAACTGTGTATAAGAATAAGTAATTCAATAATCACAGAAAGGAAAATCCCCTGTAATACTTGGCCAAAGGAAGTTTGTGCATATTTTCAGCATCCTGGAATATATCCAGGAGTTCCCGAGACTAAGGAGTCATATTACCTCATCTGGCTCTGACACTAGAGAATAACGTTGACCAACCTCATCATCACTATATATGGAATCAGTGGTTATGTGCTCTGCCATATAGGAAAAAAAAGATATGACAAAATCTGGCCTTTAAAGATTTAATTAGAAGAGTCAAACTCTTTCCAAAACTAGGATTGACCTGCTTTCAAACGTCAAAGAGATATAGTTTACCTACCTCCCCTTCCGGGGAGGAGTTTGTGTAATCTGATTCTCTTGCATAAAGTATATATATATATATATATATATATATATATATATATATATATATATATATATATATATATGTAATTATATATGTCATCAAATGGGCTTGGGGTCTTAGATTGTCCTGAGTGTGTTTAGACCCTGACTTTGAAATTTACAAGCTCATATAATAAAGTCAGTTTGGCTCAGAAGATTATTTACCAACAATTTCCTTTTACATTACTGAAAGCCTAATCTTAGGCATTTATTTTGCCATCACATTTGGATTTGAATTGTATATATTTTAGCATAATTTGAGAAATCTATCTTTTAGTCACTTTCTCCATTCCATTCTGGAACTGGGAAGTTCCAGACTAATAAGACTTCCCCTAAATGGTTATCAATATAACAGCATGATCTTCCCCTGGACTCAAATCCCAGAGGGGAATACATCCCCAATTGTCAGGTGGGTGTAAACATAACTTTACCCTTTCTCAAGCTTTAGGGTGGGAGGAAACTATCCCTAGCTTCCCCAGCAGTGTAGGGGTAAACCTTAACTGTAAAGTAAATCTAACTGCCCTAATAAAGTTCTTAGGAGTTACAAGTATTATCTTCCCACATAGGGATGTAAACAGTTAAAGCTCATTGAATCTCTTATGATTTCTCTTTCGGGTTTACCTTTTTATGCTTCTCTTGCATCTTATACTTGATGGTCAAATTTTCAATTCAGCTCCAGTCTTTTCATCAGCAATAGCTCAAAATTCTTCTATTTCATTAAATATCTATTTTTACTCTTAAAATATTACACTCCATTTTGCTGGGTAGATAATTCTCCATTGCAGTCCTAGATCCTTTGCTCTACAGAATATCACATTCCAAGCCTTTCAGTCTTTTAATATGAAAGGTACAAAATCTTGTGTCATCCTGAGAGTGTTTTCTTTCTGATTGTTTCCAATATTTTTTCCTTAACTTGGAAGCTCTGGAATTTACCCATAATAATCTTGGGAGTTCTAGGTATCTTTCTCAGGTGGTGATGGGTGGATTTTTTTAATTGATATTTTACTATTTAGATCTATGATATCAAGGAAGTTTCTGCTGATAATTTGTTGAAATGTATTGTCTAGGCTCTTTTTTTGATCATGACTTTTAAGTAATTCAATAATTCTTTTTTTTTAAACCCTTACCTTTCACCTTGGAATCAATACTATCTATTTGTTCCAAGGCAGAAAAGTGGTAAGGGCTAGGCAATGGGGGTTAAGTGACTTGCCCAGGGTCACACAGCTGGGAAGTGTCTGAGGCCAGATTTGAACCTAAGACCTTCCATCTCTAGGCTTGGCTCTCAATCCACTGAGCTACTCAGCTTCCCCCTCAATACTTCTTAAATGATCTTTCCTCAATCTATTTTCCAGATCAGTTGTTGTTCCAAATAGATATTTCACACTTTCTCCTATTTTTTTTTCATTCTTTTTATTTTATTGTTTCTTGAGGTCTCATGGAATCATTAGCTTCCAGTTGCCTAATTCTAATTTTTTTTAACCCTTACCTTCCATCTTGGAATCTATACTGGGTATTGGTTCCATGGCAGAAGAGTGGTAAGAGCTAGGCAATGGGGGTTAAATGACTTGCCCAGGGTCACACAACTGGTAAGTGTCCGAGGCCAGATTTGAACCTAGGACCTCCAATCTCTAGGCCTGGCTCTCAATCCACTGAGCTACCCAGCTGCCCCCTCTGTTCTGATTTTTAAGATGTTATTTTCTTCATTATTTTTTGTCTTCTTTACTAAGCTATTGACTCTTTTAAAAATTATTTTCCCACATTACTCTCATTTCGTTTCCCAAATTTTCCTCTACCTCTGTTATTTGGTTTTTAAAATCCTTTTTGAACTCTTTAGGAATTTTATAGGTGGGATTCATTCACATTTTTCTTTGATGCTTTGGATGTAGCTGTTTTGACATTAATGTCTTCTGAGCTTATATTTTGATCTTTTCCCTCCCCATATTAACTTCCTATGATCACATTCCTTTTATTGTTGTTAACTCATTTTTTCCTCCTGCTTATTTCTTGACTTTTAATTTTATGTTAAAATTGAGGTCTTCTGGGGGCAGCTGGGTAGCTCAGTGGATTAAGAGTCAGGCCTAGAGACGGGAGGTCCTAGGTTCAAATCTGGCCTCAGCCACTTCCTAGCTATGTGACCCTGGGCAAGTCACTTGACCCCCATTGCCTAGCCCTTACCACTCTTCTGCCTTGGAGCCAATACATAGTATTGACTCCAAGACGGAAGGTAAGGGTTTTAAAAAAAATAAAAAAAAATTGGGGTCTGCTCCCACAGTGGAGAGAAAAGGGTTTTTTTGTGCAGCTGTTTTCAGAACTAATACCCCACACTTCTGTTGCTTCTCATTTTTGACCCATGTTAAGGGCAGAAAGAGGCTTTTCTCACTCTGAGAGCTACCCTTATTATAGGAAATAATTTAGCCCCAGATAAGATAATGATAAATGAATAAAATCTCAGACAAATTATTTAGTTTTATAATACTGATAATGGTTACTCTGAAAATAGTATCAGCTGGTGAAAGCTAGGGAGTATCTCCAAACTCTCACAGCAATCTCTGATTGGTAACTGGATAAACTGACATCTATGAAAATTCTTGCTTTTCAGTGCTGCATTCTCCAAGAATGAAGTAAGAGATAGAACCTGCCCTATGTAAACACTTCCTCTTCAAGATATCACTGCCCAGTGAAGTCTTATTTCCTGGGGTATATAGGATGGTAGATTTGAAGTAGGAAGGGTCCTCAAATGTGATCTCATCCAACTCCAAGAGGAAACCAAAGTTCACGGAAATCAAATGACTTGTCAAATGTCATATAACAAGAAGAGGGATTGGAATCCATGTCCTCTGACTCGAGTGAATGCTTTTACCACTGTATATAACTGCCTTATATGACCTGGCCTCTTTCTTCCTGGTTCACAAAAACACTTCTCAGACAGCTACCTGGGTTTCCTCCCACCCTGAGCTAGGCCCCTCCTGGCCCAACTTTTGCAGTGACCCATTCTTCACAAGAATGGTCCTCCATGTCCCTGGACTTTTTCTAATTCTAACAATTTAATTTTCCTGTTTTCCATCCCTATAGACTGGATCATTATAAAGAGGTTGATAAAATATGATTTGAGGAATGACAGGAAGCACCTACTCTGTCTTAAATTCTTTCTAGCAGCCAAAACTATTGGCCCTACTAGCCTATTAGAGTATCTGAAATTCTATCATTATGTACTCATCTTTTTGGGTTAAAGCTTTTCCATTTCTGATTCCCCAGTGAAAGCCAGAGCCCTTGGGGAAAGGGTAGGGGAATTAGCAGCTTAATGTAATGGAAGGAACTCTCAAATGACATCAGAAGATCTGGATTCAAATACCAGACTTGTAATTTCCCACTTGCGTGATCTTGGGTAAGCTGCCCAACTTGGAGTGTGAAATCCTTTGAGTTTCAGTTCCCCCATCTGTTAAATTAGATGAATAATATTAGTACTACATACTTCTGCTTTAAGGATGAAATGAAGTAATGTATATAACATGGTTGGAAAGTGTCATAGCACTGGAAACTATTACGATCCTTAAGATCTTCTTCAACTCTAAAATTCTAGGTTCTCAAGCAATATTGGCCAAAAGTAGCCTTATGAGAGCTATTGTTGGACTGCCAAGAATGAGGTCCTTTGGAAGTAGAATTCTGGTAAATGGTATGGAATGACAAAGGTCTAAAGAATGGAATATTGTCAGGAAAGAGAAGGCAAACCTAGATGTAGCATTATAATACCTGCCCTGTGTAAACATTCCTCTTTATGAAATTACTGTCCAATGAATGTAGGATGGTAGATTTAGAGTTGGAAGGGCCCTCAGAGGGGACAAGTTATGGGGAGAAGAATGGAATTCTAGGTGTCTAGAAAGGGAATGGAGGTGTGTCTATGTATTTGATGGACAGAAAGAGGTTGTTGTTCAACCACTTTTCAGTTGTGTCTGGCTCTTTGTGACTCCAGGTTTTTCTTGGCAAAGATATTAGAATGGTTTACCATTTCCTTCCCCAGCTCATTTTGCAAATGAAGAAACTGAGGCATAATTAATGACTTGCCCAGAGTGACAACACCTAAGAAGTGTCTGAGGCAAGATATAAATTCAGAAAAATGAGTCTTCCTGACTCCAAGTCTGGTGCTCTATCCATTGTGCCACCTCACTAGAGAGATTCAAAAGGGAGGTGAAAAGAACTTGAGCTAATCTTTGCATAAGGTGCCTCCCCTTCAGCCTTCTAGGGTGACAACTAATCTAATAAACTAATTTATGTTGTGTTGTGTTGTGTTGATATTTATGGGAAACACCTAATGATCCATAAGTCATGTCAATTGCAAGTAATCTCTGGGCATTTCATTGGTGGTCTTATGGAAAAAATGGGAAGGTCATTGGTAATAAATATCCTTTCCTGACTGTAACTTTCATCGTCAAGGGCCCTTCCAAGGAAAGAGAAGGGAAAAGCCCTGAGTCCACCCACCCCCCTACTCATGTTGTCCCTCTCATCCAAAGGCTCCAGTTTGAACACAGAATAAAGTTTCAAACTCTTTTTAGTTGTTACAAGGAAATCACCTTAAAAGACTGATATATATTAATTTAAGGTCGCCAAGGAATTCAGCTATGTAATTCCTAAATGAAAACTCAAGTCAGCTGTCAACCTTTTATGGAGTTTAATTTCAATAGGAGGAAGAAAGGAATTAGAGATAGAGAGAGAGAAAAAGGGAGAGAAGGGAATAGGGCTTAAATACCCCTTCTGTTTAGGCTGGGCCAAAAGGCCCAAGCCCTTAGATAGCTGGGGCAAAGAAAAGAGATCAGTCCCTATTACTCACGTGACCAAAATGCAGAAACAGTCTCAGAGGCCCCCACCTTCAGCTTCCTTCAGAGCAAGCTTCTCAGAGTACACTGCCACCACTTCGACCAACTCCTCAACTCTCTCGAGTCTTCAGACCCCCTTGATCTTTAAGGAAACCATCCCAGTTGCCTCCCCTCAGTTCTCACATCTACCAATCACTGTCCATCAATTTCCCTGTGCCAATGGAGGCTCTAGCTTAACCCAGGACTGCCCAGAGGCTTTGCACATGTCTGTTGAAGGTCATATTTTCAAATGATTAAATCTTTGCTCCTTTGCTACAGCCCTTTCTAAATCCTGTTAACCGGAGTAGGGTAGAGATTGGAATAATTGAATTTTGATCTAGGCTGCAGCCCTTACTCAAATCCTGTTAGGACTGAATAGGGTGGAGATTGATTCCAAGTATCTCCATTGTATCAATTCTAAAATCAATCATGACTCAAAGAAATTCCTGTTCTATGCTTAAGCATAGGTCAAAGTCCTTTCCATTGTTCAGCAAAAGGTTTCTGTCCTAAAGTAATCTTAAGAAGGGAAGAGAAGGAACCTCCCATGCCAATGGGGTTCCCATTCCAATAGACTATCAGTAAGAAATTTTCCAAGTATGAAATATCCCAATGGTGAAATTTCCAACATTTATAAGTCTAAGGAATTTTGAGGTTTACAATCCCCCCTGATGATCATTGGGAGACTAGTCTCCCCATTGATCATTTAACATAATCATTTTGTAGTTCTAAATTCACTTCTAACTAAAGATATACACAATATTCAATTTTCTAAGAGAAATTAGAATAGTGAGAAAAGAAAAGAAAGCAAAACCAATGTTTGCTAGGCGCATTGACAGAAAGCCAAATTAGGGGCAGTCCCTTTTGGCATAAATGTGTACAGTTACAATAAATGTTCAATCAAAAGTTCAGTCCAATCAATCACATCCAAAGTTCATTCTTGATCTTCTTGATGAAGTGTAGGGTTTCGGCATCTTTCTGCAACAGTTCATTCTCTGGATATAAAAGTTTCAAGCTTCTTTCTTGAAGATCTTTTCTCAAACAGAATCAAAATCTTTGAATTTTTTTATAACAGTAAAATCTTAAACAAAAGTCTTGGATTTTTATAAAAATACAATCTCAAACAAAAAAAAATTCAAAAATTCTTAGATTTTAAATTAAAATACAATCCCCCCTGAAGTAAGTATTAAAAAAAATATCAAGTTTAGCTCAGAATGCAATGTTCAGTTATGGGGGTGTATGTGTCAATTATCAAAAGAATAGAAAAATAATCAAAAACATAAGAAAAATTCAAAATAGACCTTGTATAGGTCCAGTTTAAAGTAATTTCTATCCCACAAGTATGTAGGACAGAATGCAGTAATATTTCACTTAGCCATTTGTAGCCAAGACTACAGGAAGTTGCCATAATATAAGAAGAAAAGAATTAGAATTCTATTTTGATGGGGAAATGTCATTCCCTTGTCTGATTTTTTCCTCAGGGATATAGGGAGCCAGCATGATAGTCAAGCTTTGTACTTGTTTGAGTATTTCGAAAAGAGTGTAGCTACAAGGAAGTCCTACGACTTAAACATAAGTTAAGCGTCGCAACCTCGAATCTCACTTTAATATTTTTTGTGTGCTCTATTGGCACTATTCAGGTTTAGTCTGTGCTCCTCGTTTTTATCCCTTTTCCTGGAATCAGACACAAACATTAATCACAGTCCTATAATATTTTATCAATAAATGGCAGGTTCCCATAGTTTAAAGCTTTTAGGCATATATTGATATTATAGCAAGAGTATATATATTAACTTGTATTACTGCAGGGAAAAATAATATTAATATTAATTATGTGTACCTTCAGTACAAAAATGAGAAAAAAATCAAATATTCTGATCAAAAAATAAAAGAAAAGAAAAAAGAAAAAATAAGAAAAAAATCAGTAATTCAATATATTCTTGAAAAAAAAAACAGCATCCATTTGTCTATGGATTATTATCTCCAATTCTTATGATAAGATAGAGTCACAATTCATATGATAGGATAGAGTCAATCAGTCTCAGCAGAAGATGCTTTCTTCACATGTGAGCAGTGAATCCAAGAGTCTCTTTCTCCAATCTTTATAGATGTTGGAGTAGTTAATAATATTTGGAATGGTCCTTCCCATGAAGGTTCAGTTGCTCGGACTTTCGACATAACCCTGTGGCAGCCGACACCAGGTATATTGTGAGCCCTTTCAGGTGAAAGCAAAAATATGCCTGGAGTTTTCATGTATTGGTATGGAAAAGAAAGCTGAACACAAGTCTACTACTGTAAAGTATGTAGCTGTGCTAGGAATAGATGAAATAATAGTATGTATGTTAGAAACTACGGAGTGTCTCTTTACAACGTGATTATTCACTGCCCTTAGATCCTGTACGAATCTATAGATGTGCTTGCCATCGGGCCCTTTTTTTTGTTTTTTAATTGGCAGGATGGGCGTGTTGTATTCAGATTTGCAAGGGATTATTATTCCCTGTTCTATTAATGAGTTAATAACTGGTGTAATACCCTCAATTGCCTCCTTTGAGAGGGGATACTGAGGGATAGAAGGAGGTGGGCTAGATTTAGTTTTTATCTGCACAGGAACAGCAGATTTAAGTAAGCCTACATCAGAAGAAGATGTGGCCCAAAGAGACTCCAGTATATCTTTAGGTATTTCAAAAATGGAAGGTTCTTTTGCCTCCTGGTTTTCTGAGAGAAGTACAGGGAGTAAATTTAAAGATTCCTCCGGTACTTCTAATGATAACGAGCCATCTGGGGAGCAGGTTATTGTGGCTCTGAGTTTGCATAGAAGGTCCCTCCCCAGCAAATTTAAAGGGGAGTCAGGCATCAAAAGGAAGGAGTGTTGTACCTCTAGGGGTCCTACAGACACCATTCTAGGAGGAAGTCTTTTAACTCTTTGGGTTATTCCTGATACTCCCATTACATTCTCTGAGCCAATAGAATAACATTGTAAATCAGGTGTTCTCTTTAATACAGACCAGGAAGCTCCGGTGTCTAATAGACAATCATAATAGGTGTTACCCACCTTTAAGGTAACATGGGGTTCATTAGTATGGGGAGGGCAGTGGATAGGGACAACAGGTAGTAGGACATCAGGGTCTGGGAAATCAAAGGTTGTATCCTCTGATTCCTGTGCCCCAGCCCCCCCCGGGCACCATCATTGTCTTTGGGATATTCCTTGGGCACCCCCCTGAAGGGCACCTCTCTGAGGGTCATTAGTACCTCGAGTAATTTTTGGACGAGCGCCATTTCTCATATATTATTGAGTATTATCATTAAAATTTTCTTCAATTTGAGCATTGTCATTAATTTCCCAATTCCTATTTCTATAATTCTGGTTTCTAAAGTTCTTATTTCTATATTCATTATAGTTATTTCCATAGTCATTATTATAATTTCTAGAATTCTGGTTTCTATAACCATTATCATCATTTCTATAGTTATTATTTCTAAAACTATTATTAAACTGTGTATTCCTTCCAAACATCTTAAGAAAGGTTCTACATTCCATCATTTTGTGGCCCTTCTTCTCACAGAAGTGGCAAGTAATGGATTGATAATTGGATTTCTGGAGAGGGGCAATTGTCGTTGGTTCATTATCATGCCCACTTTCTAATTTAGTTATCCTATCTATTACACATCTCATTTTTTTCTTCATTTCCTCCATGTCATCATTATTTTCTTCCTCCTTTTCCTTGTTTCCCTTTAAAACATATATAGCTGTTTTTCACAATTCTTCAAGGTCCATATCTGACCATCTTGGGCATTGTGTTTTAAAATAATTTTTAATTACTTTGCAAGAATTGTTTACAAAGATTCTTCTAACTTGTCTTAAACTATTCTCTTTAGTTAAGTCCCAATCTAAGTATCTGTCCCCAAACTCGATAATTCTGTCCATAAATCTGGAGGGTGTTTCTTCGTCCTTTTGCTTAATTTTTTCCAGTTCCATCCACTTATCTGTACTGTCTGCACATTCCTTCATGGCCGTGAGGATGGCCTCTCTACAACGGTATAGTTGTAGATAATCCTCAGGATTGTTATAGTCCCATTCGGGATCCTGAGATGGCCAATGTGCTGCATTACGCCCCCGGGTTTGTTGACATGAGCAATTATTTTATTTTTTTCACGTTCACTAAAAAAGCCTGTAGTAAGCTCTCAACGTCCTTGTAAGACGGATTATACTGAAAAAAATATGTCTCCCATCTTTTTTGTTACTAGAAAAGGATCTTGTTCATATGTGGGAATATTTCGTGTAAATTCATTTATTTCTTGGGGAGTAAACGGTATCCTATGTCTTAAAGTCACCACATCCCCATTCCATCCTATTTCAGGTACTTCTCTTAGAGGAAACAGGCCTCTAGTTGAATTTTGCACCTGTGGGTCAGTTTGACAAGGACACGTTTCTCTAGGAGGACAAGATCTCCCTTGCATTGGAATTTGGTTTTCTGTAGGAGAAGGAACATGAGAAACTGGGATTGCAGGGGAAGGGTTTTGGGGATTAAATTCAGACAAGATTTGCACTACAGGAGAGAAGCAGTCTGTTAACTGGGCTATAGGGAAGGTGTTTTCCATCTCTATTTCAGGGAAGGAAATTTCCTCATTCAAAGGTTCAGAAACAGGTCTGTTTCTGGTAGAGTGGTTGTTTGCCAATTGATCCTGTAAGAAACTTTTTAGATCTTCTAATTGGGCTTGCATTTTATCCTCAATTTTTCCTATTTTATCTTCCATATTTCCCATTTTATCCTCAATATTTCCTATTTTATTCTCAATATTTCCTATTTTATCCTCAAGTTTTTCTATTTTATTCTCAATATTTCCTATTTTATCCTCATTTTTTTCTATTGTATCCTCAATATTTTCTATTTTATCCTCAATATTTTCTATTTTATCCTCATTTTTTTCTATTTTATCCTCAACATTTTCTATTTTATCCTCAATATTTTCTATTTTATCCTCATTTTGTTTTATTTTATCCTCATTTTGTTTTATTTTATCCTCATTTTGTTTTATTTTATCCTCAATTTTTTTTTATTTTTTCATCTCTAAATATAGTATTGAGGAGTACAAAAATGACAGTACCTATTAATATAAAAATTTGGAGGTATCCTTCATTCCTCAATGCCCCTACTTCTTCAGCTGCCATATAATTGTCAAAGAATGTAGTACTCATTTTTTAAATATATATTTTGTAATTCCACAAAACACTTGGGGAGCAGTGCAAAGCCACAAACTTTCCACAAGGTTGTTTTTTTTTTTTAATCCAGGAAGTTGTTCCTTAAGGGAAAGGATATTTAGAAACAGCTCTTCCAGCCAGGACTTTAGAGTCCTGTTGCTGAGATTTAAAACAGCTTTTTTCTGTCTATCAGAGTCACACAGCTGGGAAGTATCTGAGGTCCGATTTGAACCCAGGACCTTCTGTCTCTAGGCCTGGCTCTCAATCTGCTGAGCTACCCAGCTGTCCCTTAAGATTAAAGGGAAGAAAAAGAAAAAACTGCTGATTCCAATTTAACTTAAGGAGAAAAGAGAAAAAGTTTTTTATACTCACATGTTCTAGCAGCTGTGTCTTTAAGCCAAGTTTTTTGTTAAAAAAAAAAAAGGACTAAGTGGTGAGACGGTATAGTAAAAAGGCAAGGAATTTCAAAAGTTTTAGTGAGAGGATTCTTTAGACTCCCGTGTGGTCAGCCACAATGTTACAAGGAAATCACCTTAAAAGACTGATATATATTAATTTAAGGTCGCCAAGGAATTCAGCTATGTAATTCCTAAATGAAAACTCAAGTCAGCCATCAACCTTTTATAGAGTTTAATTACAATAGGAAGAAGAAAGGAATTAGAGAGAGAGAGAGAGAAAAAGTAGCAATTTGCAGTAGCAATTAGAGAAGATAAAGGAATTGAAGGCATCAAAATAGGCAAGGAGGAGACCAAGTTATCACTCTTTGCGGATGACATGATGGTCTACTTAAAGAATCCTAGAGATTCAACCAAAAAGCTAATTGAAATAATCAACAACTTTAGCAAAGTTGCAGGATACAAAATAAACCCACATAAATCATCAACTTTTCTATATATCTCCAACACAGCTCAGCAGCAAGAACTAGAAAGAGAAATCCCATTCAAAATCACCTTAGACAAAATAAAATACCTAGGAATCTACCTCCCAAGACAAACACAGGAACTATATGAACACAACTACAAAACACTTGCCACACAACTAAAACTAGACTTGAACAAATGGAAAAACATTAACTGCTCATGGATAGGACGAGCCAATATAATAAAAATGACCATCCTACCCAAACTTATTTATCTATTTAGTGCCATACCCATTGAACTACCAAAATACTTCTTCACTGATTTAGAAAAAAACATAACAAAGTTCATTTGGAAGAACAAAAGATCAAGGATATCCAGGGAAATAATGAAAAAAAACACATATGATGGGGGCCTTGCAGTCCCTGACCTAAAACTATATTACAAAGCAGCAGTCATCAAAACAATTTGGTACTGGCTAAGAAACAGAAAGGAAGATCAGTGGAATAGACTGGGGGAAAGCGACCTCAGCAAGACAGTATACGATAAACCCAAAGATCCCAGCCTTTGGGACAAAAATCCACTATTCGATAAAAACTGTTGGGAAAATTGGAAGACAGTGTGGGAGAGACTAGGAATAGATCAACACCTCACACCCTACACCAAGATAAATTCAAAATGGGTGAGTGACTTAAACATAAAGAAGGAAACCATAAGTAAATTGGGTAAACACAGAATAGTATACATGCCAGACCTTTGGGAGGGGAAAGGCTTTAAAACCAAGCAAGATATAGAAAGAATCACAAAATGTAAAATAAATAATTTTGACTACATCAAACTAAAAAGCTTTTGTACAAACAAAACCAATATAACTAAAATCAGAAGGGAAACAACAAATTGGGAAAAAATCTTCATAGAAACCTCTGACAAAGGTTTAATTACTCATATTTATAATGAGCTAAATCAATTGTACAAAAAATCAAGCCATTCCCCAATTGATAAATGGGCAAGGGAAATGGATAGGCAGTTCTCAGATAAAGAAATCAAAACTATTAACAAGCACATGAAGAAGTGTTCTAAATCTCTTATAATCAGAGAGATGCAAATCAAAACAACTCTGAGGTATCACCTCACACCTAGCAGATTGGCTAACATAACAGCAAAGGAAAGTAATGAATGCTGGAGGGGATGTGGCAAAGTAGGGACATTAATTCATTGCTGGTGGAGCTGTGAACTGATCCAACCATTCTGGAGGGCAATTTGGAACTATGCCCAAAGGGCGACAAAAGAATATCTACTCTTTGATCCAGCCATAGCACTGCTGGGTCTGTACCCCAAAGAGATAATGGACACAAAGACTTGTACAAAAATATTCATAGCTGCGCTCTTTGTGGTGGCCCAAAACTGGAAAACGAGGGGATGCCCATCAATTGGGGAATGGCTGAACAAACTGTGGTATATGTTGGTGATGGAATACTATTGTGCTAAAAGGAATAATAAAGTGGAGGAGTTCCATGGAGACTGGAACAACCTCCAGGAAGTGATGCAGAGCGAGAGGAGCAGAACCAGGAGAACATTGTACACAGAGACTAATAGACTGTGGTATAATCGAACATAATGGACTTCTCCATTAGTGGCGGTGTAATGTCCCTGAACAACTTGCAGGGATCCAGGAGAAACAAAACACCATTCATAAGCAAAGGATAAACTATGGGAGTGGAAACACCGAGAAAAAGCAACAGCCTGAACACAGAGGTTGAGGGGACATGACAGAGGAGAGACTAAATGAACACTCTAATGCAAATACTATCAACAAAGCAATGGGTTCAAATCAAGAAAACATCTAATGCCCAGTGGACTTCCGCGTCGGCTATGGGGGGTGGGGGGGAGGAAAAGAAAATGATCTATGTCTTTAACGAATAATGCTTGGAAATCATCAAATAAAATATATTTTAAAAAATAAAAAATAAATAAATAAAGATTACATTTCATAAAAAAAAAAAAAAAAAACCTTAAACTAGCAAATTGCTCTCAGGGAAGGTAAGCCATGCATATGTGGGCCTCCATCTCTACCACAGTATTGCCAATTTAAAAGCTCTTCATCACAGTATCTGATGCACAGGAAGCCTTTAATAAAAACTTGATGACTAACTATGTACCTTTATTCCAACAAAGACTGCTATGTCATGATTTTAAAATGTTCAAGAAACATTGCATACAGATTTTTAAAAGGCATGAGGAGAACAATAGTGATTTGAACCTGAATCCCAGGTCTGCTACTTACTGTGTGACTTTGGGTAAATGACATCACATCTTTGGGCCTCATCTATAACATGAAGGAGTCAGACTGGATGACCTCCAAGTTTCCTTCCCCTTTAAATCTAGGATTCTAAGTCTATTGCAAGGTATAAGGCTATGGGAGCAAAGAAGAGGACCAAACAAAATGTTTTAGCATCATTTTTGAAGTCCTCTAGAAGAGGTGACACCTAAGGTAAATCTCAAGGGATGGAAGAAAGGTAAAGAATGATGGTATTGGGGCAGTTAGATGGCACAGAGGCTAGAGATCCAGACCTAGAGGTGGGGGGTCTTGAGTTCAAATCTGGCCTCAGACAGTTGTCTGACCCTGGGTAGTTTACTTAACTCCAATTGCCTAGCCTTTACCACTCTTCTGCCTTCAATCTGATATTTTGTAGTGATTCTAAGATGGAAGGTAAAGGTTTAAAAAAAATGGTTGTGTTATAGGCACTGTTACAAGGGAATCACTTAAAAGACTGATATATATTAATTTAAGGTCGCCAAGGAATCAGCTATGTAATTCCTAAATGAAAACTTAAGTCAGCCGTCAATCTTTTATGGAGTTTAATTACAATAGGAGAAAGTAATTAGAGAGAGAGAGAAAAAGGGAGAGAAGGAAATAGGGCTTAAATACCCCTTCTGTTTAGGCTGGGCCAAAAGGCCCAAGCCCTTAGATAGCTGGGGCAAAGAAAAGAGATCAGTCCCTATTACTCACGTGACCAAAATGCAGAAACAGTCTCAGAGGCCCCCACCTTCAGCTTCCTTCAGAGCAAGCTTCTCAGAGTACACTGCCACCACTTCGACCAACTCCTCAACTCTCTCCGAGTCTCCAGACTCCCCTATCTTTTAAGGAAACCATCCAAGTTGCCTCCCCTCAGTTCTCACATCTACCAATCACTGTCCATCAATTTCCCTGTGCCAATGGAGGCTCTAGCTTAACCCAGGACTGCCCAGAGGCTTTGCACATGTCTGTTGAAGGTCATATTTTCAAATGATTAAATCTTTGCTCCTTTGCTACAGCCCTTTCTAAATCCTGTTAACCGGAGTAGGGTAGAGATTGGAATAATTGAATTTTGATCTAGGCTGCAGCCCTTACTCAAATCCTGTTAGGACTGAATAGGGTGGAGATTGATTCCAAGTATCTCCATTGTATCAATTCTAAAATCAATCATGACTCAAAGAAATTCCTGTTCTATGCTTAAGCATAGGTCAAAGTCCTTTCCATTGTTCAGCAAAAGGTTTCTGTCCTAAAGTAATCTTAAGAAGGGAAGAGAAGGAACCTCCCATGCCAATGGGGTTCCCATTCCAATAGACTATCAGTAAGAAATTTTCCAAGTATGAAATATCCCAATGGTGAAATTTCCAACATTTATAAGTCTAAGGAATTTTGAGGTTTACAATCCCCCCTGATGATCATTGGGAGACTAGTCTCCCCATTGATCATTTAACATAATCATTTTGTAGTTCTAAATTCACTTCTAACTAAAGATATACACAATATTCAATTTTCTAAGAGAAATTAGAATAGTGAGAAAAGAAAAGAAAGCAAAACCAATGTTTGCTAGGCGCATTGACAGAAAGCCAAATTAGGGGCAGTCCCTTTTGGCATAAATGTGTACAGTTACAATAAATGTTCAATCAAAAGTTCAGTCCAATCAATCACATCCAAAGTTCATTCTTGATCTTCTTGATGAAGTGTAGGGTTTCGGCATCTTTCTGCAACAGTTCATTCTCTGGATATAAAAGTTTCAAGCTTCTTTCTTGAAGATCTTTTCTCAAACAGAATCAAAATCTTTGAATTTTTTTATAACAGTAAAATCTTTTTTTTTTTTGCTTCCATAATATCTTTATTATATTATATCATTTTCTAACGATAATGTCATTCAAGGTAAAGTCATTTAAGGTCATCATTGGTCCATATTCATAATTTAAATGTGTTTGGCTGTCTTTTTAAATCTGTAATATTAATGGTTTAATGGTCACATTCAGTAAAGTTCTATTGTATAAAATAACATTTATGGAAGAATTTGAGAAGATACTTAGAGAACAGAAGGCAAAACTTATTTATCATTTGCATAAATAGGAGACTAGAAAAGTTTATCAACACTTTCAGGTGGATGTGGCCAAAGGTGTAATGGTAAATATCTTAATAACTAGTTCTCAAAAAATGAATGAATGGAGCACTTTTACATTTAATTTGAATTATTAAATTTTTTGTCCTTTTTTTTAAAGTCTAAATAACCACATACAAAAACAATCCTGATTTATAACATTTGCTGACATCCAAGGTATAAATGGATAAATGGTCATATGGAAAATTTAACAATTTAATAATTTGAACTGGTTCTCTTGAACTAGTATCAATTAGATCTATCACACTACCAGATATAATACACTGGAGTTTAGGCAATTGGATTTAGCTGGGTCTATCTTTTCAACTTAACTTTCGAAATGAGCTTTATATGATGGTGATGAGACTCTGCTGGATCAGAAGACATAAAAAGATCCTGTTTTATATATAAATGGATGACAGAAGGTACTAGGCCTTCCAGATTGTCACAGGTCTAGATTATGCACTGTCTTCAACTATATGAGATTGTGATATACTAGCCATGTTTTATAATATATGTTCTACTATAACACAAGAGAAAATTACTGGTAATTCTGTGCCTTATTATTTAAGATGAATTGACTTATTTTACATATATTTATATGCACACATTTTCTTCTCCTATGGAATATAAACTTCTTCAGTACAATGTCATTCTGTTTTTGGCTTTTGAATCTCCCTCACCTTTCTACCAGGAACAATATTTGGCAGAGTAGTTGCTTAATAAATGCTTGTTTGAATGATTGATAAACAACTTGGTGGTACACGGTTATGCTTCAACAACTATGAAACTTAAGTGATTCTGAAAAAGGGTCTTTCCTCTTTCTTTTACACTGAATCCTGGCCTTTGAAGGTCTTCGATAATCTCAGCTTTGAGATCAGGTGGCGCAGTTTGGCTAAAGTGGCAGGTTTCTGTTAAAAAGTCCAGCAGTAACTCCCCTTTTTCATTGCCTTCAACAAAGCAATCTGATATATCCATAGTAGATAGAAGTTCAAAGCATTCATATTTAATTCCCAAAGTTTCTAGGGTTTGAGTGATGTCAGAGGATGACACATAGAGGCAGAGATCATTTTGGGGTAAGCGGAATCCATACTTCTTCCACAGTTTGTCCCAACCACTCATTCCTGACACAAGAATAATAAGAATCTTGCCCTCAGTATCCAGGAGACTGTGGAAAAATTTCAGAGTAGCTGGGATATCTTTTACATAATACAGCATCTGAATCATGTGAATAAAGTTCCATTTCTGAAGCTCCTTTTTCTCTATTATTCTACTTTGATATTCAGATGATGTCTCCTGATGCCAAGCAAACTTTACGTTCTTCTAACAGTAAAATCTTAAACAAAAGTCTTGGATTTTTATAAAAATACAATCTCAAACAAAAAAAATTCAAAAATTCTTAGATTTTAAATTAAAATACATAGTATTAATTCTACGACAGGAGAGCAGCAAGGGCCAGGCAATGAGGGTTAAGTGACTTGCCCAGGGTCACCTAGCTAGAAAGTGTCTGAAGTGTGCTGTGCTACCTAGCTACTTCTTAAAACAATTTGTTCCTGGCTCCTCCAGTGCTCATTTCCTCTCCTTGGGTCAGGCTGCCATTGATGACAATGAGAGCCATTCCAACAGATAAGAAAGGCACTTTAACCCTGTGAGGTAGGTAATTTAAGAGTAGTCACAGTGCTGCTAAAAACAAAAGGTCCCAGTTCCAGTTGCTTCTTTTGTATATCAGTAGTAATAATGAAGACACCATGAAGAAAATGCTCAAACAGGAATCGATGATTTTCCAAAGATCTTTCCATTATTCCATTTACAAGTGTGGGAGAAATCTTCTTATCCATCGTTCTATAAAAGAGAAATTCACATGAATAATTTCCAAAACTCAGATCAGTTATCCTACTCAACATTTATTCAATACCTACTGTGTGCACAGCCCTTTGCTAGATTTGGGAACAAGGGAAGATTTAAATACCAGGCAAAAGGGTTGAGACTTTACAGACTAAAAGGGAAACTGTGCCTCAATCTGTGTTACAAAGTAGCATTTTCTTATCTGACTAACACAAGTGAATCCTTTTATAATAAATGCATTCTATTAAACAAACACTGTTAAGTGTCTCAATTCTGCTAGGATCTGGAGATACACGAGCCTCCCCCCCCCAAAAAAAATCAGTCCCTGGCCTCAAGGAACTGGTGGTAGAGAGAGATACAAAGATAAATAAATGGCCCAAACTCCTCTTAGAAGGGAGATGGAAGAGGAGGAAAGGCTCCACAGAGTAGGTGATGCCTAAGCTGATCCTTGAAGGAATCCAGTGATTCCAAGAGGAAATTCTACAGTTTGTTGGAATAGAATTTTGCTCAAATCAATACATTGATTTAAAACAGTAATCCTTGCTAACCAATAGGTCCATCGATGAAACAGCAGATGCCAGCTTCTCTTTAACAATTTTTTTTAGAACCCTTACCTTCCATCTTGGAGTCGGCTCCAAGGCTGAAAAGTGGTAAGGGCTAGGCAATGAGGGTCAAGTGACTTGCCCAGGGTCACACAACTGGGAAATGTCTGAGGCCAGATTTGAACCCAGGACCTCCCACCTCTGGGCCTGGCTCTCAATCCACTGAGCCACCCAGCTGCCCCCTTCTCTTTAACAATTTAGCAAATGCATTTTCATTACTCTGAACCTTTGTAAAGAAAGGAAGGAGAAGCTATACCCATGCCATTCCCAAACTTTCCTTCCTTCAAATTCCTGAATATTATGGATATAGCACTTATTAGAAGCCTGAGAGGATCTGATTAGAAAGGCAGTTTGTCGTAGAAAGGAGAATGTACATGAGGCTTGGAATCAGACGACCAAGCTTTGAGGCTTGGTTCTATCATCTATTATTAATATTATTAATAATAATTGGTAACATATATATAGCTCTTTAAGGTTTGCAAAATGCTTTTCAAATGTTATGTCTTTTGATACATGAGACAACCCCGAGAGGCAGGAGTTATTGCTATCTCCATTTATAGATGAGGAAACAGAGACAGGCAGAGGTTAAATAACTTTCCCAGGGTCACAAAGCTGGTAAGTGTCTGAGGCTAAATTTGAACTTGGGTCTTCCTAACTCCAGGTCCAGTACTGTATCCATTGTACCACCTAGCTGCTTAGCCATGTGAAACAAGTCACTTCACATCCTTGAGGCTTACTTTCCTCATCTGTAAAATTAGGGCACTTGGGTGGCACAGGAGATAAAGTACCAGGTCTGCAATCAGGGAAATGATTCTCCCTGAGTTCAAATCTGGCTTCAAATATGTCCAAGTCGTGAGATCCTGGGAAAGTCACTTAACCCCTTTTGTCTGTAAAATGAGCTGGAAAAGGAAATGGCAGACCACTTCAGTGTCCTTGCCAGGAAAATGTCAAATGGGGTATCAGAGAATGAAACGACTGAACAAAATCTCAAAGAAGGGAAAGTAAAGGAGTTTGAGGTAACAAGGAGAATGAAGTGGGTTTTTAGGGGGGAAAAAGGACTTCAGTGAAAATGAAGGAACCCAAAGGATGTAACGTGGATAAGTCACGTCAGTCACCAATTTGAATCTTGACTTTCTTCTCTGTTTAATGGGGGGGGGGGGGGGGAGTGATTGGACCAGGAGATTTCTAACTATCTAGGAACTCATGAGCACCACTGCTTAGAATTCAATGCTTGGCAACTTGTGTAGCCACTCAGCCTCTCATTGGGCATGCTGGTTGGAAAATGGTGGGACTTAATCTTAGCTTCTATCCATTTCCTTACCCAAACTGGGGGCTTGAATAAGCAATGAAATGATCACATGGTTTTTGGCATTTAGTTGTTTCAGTTGTATCCAACTTTGTGAATGAATTTGGGGTTTTCTTGGCAAAGATACAGGAGTGGTTTGCTAGATCCTTCTACAAATGAGGAACTGAAGCAAACAGGGTTAAGTGACTTGCCCAGGGTCACACAGCTGGTACTAGAATGGGATGAAGACCTGGAGGATCCCCAGAGTATATAATCATTAGCCTGTAGTTAATAAAGACTTTATCTGTTCATGGCAGTAGACAGGCACTGAAACTGGTGAGATTTGCCAGGAGGAATGTGGTAAAAGGGAATGAAGACTAGATTTGCAATTTAGAGATCTGGACAGCCCTCCTGCTTACTACTTGTATGACTTTGGCCAGGATATTTGACTTCCTCTGGATCTTGGTTGCTACTAGTAAAATAATAGCTGCATATGCAGTATTTTGAAGTTTGCAAAATAATTTGCAACCATTTTCTCATTTGACTGCAATAATAGACCTATGTAAAAATGGAGATTTGAACCCCAGACTTGAAGTCTGGGGTTCAAATCTCCATTTTTAATTTAACTGTTACACCTATGAGGTATCACAGACATTATTAGCTCCATTTTACAGATGAAGAAATTTAGGACCATTAAGATTAACTGCCCTGGGGGCAGCTAGGTGACTGAGAAGATAGTCAAGCTAGGAGACAGAAAGTTCTGGGTTAAACTCTGACCTCAGATATAATTTAGCTGTGCGACCTTGGGCAAGTCACTTAATCCCAATTGCCTCACTCTTACCACTCTTCTGCCTTTGAACCAATACTTAGTATGGATTCTAAGACAGAAGGTTGTTGTTTTTTTAAGATTGCTTTGTTCATGGTTACACAGTTGATGCATGCCAGACATGAGATTTGAATCCAGATCCTGTGCCTCCAAGGCCAGTGCTCTTACCACTATACCATGGTGGTCTGTGCCAGGATTCTTGTGGCTATGTTTGCTGTAGGGTCACTCAAAGCATCTTCAGGACAATTGTGGTAGCAGTAGACAAGATGATGGAGATAGTATGTCCCTAGTCCTGTTCCCTCAGGATTCTGATTTCTTCTTCTGCCAGGTGTCAGTTGGGAGATTTTCTTGGTTCCACAAGGTTTGCCGATCATAAGTATCTGGTGTGGTGACAGCTATTACCAACACTGGTCTTCGTTTTCATTTTTTCAATGGGTCACCGTTTTGCCCAGGTGTTCGTGGGTGATGATGCTGTCCATGGTAATGGTCTGGTTTCAGTATGGCTTGTTATTGTTAATGGGATCCGGTGGTTGTTCTGTCACAACTGACTCTTTGTGACCCAATGGACCATAGCTATCCCTGAGGTTTTCTTGGCAAGGATTATGGAGTGGTTTGCCATTTCCTTGTCCAGTGCCTTTTGTCAGGCAATCAGAGAATAAGTGACTAGTCTAATGTCACACAGCTAGGAAGGGTCTAAGGTCCTATTTGAACTTAGATCTTTGTGACTCCAGG